>NW_014558238.1:557168-559278 GCF_001313825.1 Dinoponera quadriceps
ATATATATATATATATATATATATATGGATAAATATATACTCTGACTATTAATCTACATTTAAGGATTTATCCGTCTAGTTTGCGCGTCACGTACACCGATAGACTTTTCTCCGAGATTCGCGAAATTTCATCATTATTACGTAGGAAGAGAGAGAGTATGTGGATATGTAATTGCGATTCTCATTTTTGCAGATCATATTAGCAGTTGTTGCGTGTGGGAAATGTATATTATATAAGTGTACACATACGTGTAACTCATCATTGTTCAAATTGTACAAATTTAACTTTGTCTCAGCATCGTCAGATATCGAGACACTTCAACGATACATTAACATACGACACTGGAAATTGCATCACAATAGTCTTATGAATTGAGATTTGTAATACTTACAAATGTATAGCATAATTTGTTTCGCATAATCTTTTAGGCTTCTCGCGCTTCTTACATTTGTCTCGAATTTCCGATTATTATATATCGTAATTCTTTCTTTTCCTTAATCTCTCCACTTGCATATACATCGGTATATATCCTCCCCCCTGTTTCTATATAATATGTAATATTAAGAATGTTAGATTATTTTAGATATAAAACATTGTGCAGCTGTAATCTTCTTATATAGTACAATATGAAGCAGTACTCTACAGTAAGCAACAGTCATACAATACCATCGTAAATCGTTATGGCCGGTTATACGTATCTACAAGTAATCAGTACGGACATTTGTGTCTCGAATTTATCGTGAGAAGGCTCGACCACTTGTGTGTTTACCGAAATTAACTGTATCATTTTAGCATGTTATGTTAATCAAAAAAAAGTACAAAAGCAAAATGACATATAAAAATATAATTTTCACTTTAAGTAACGTGTTCTGCGAAGGAGGAGAGTGGATAACTGCCATTCTCCGTTACTACATCGGGTTATATTTTGTGCAATGCGACGCATGTTGGATTGTAAAATGATTAGTACGTTAATTCAAGAGAGATATATAGGTGATATTACTTTTATATATATACATACTATATATATGTGTGTGTGTGTATGTATATATATATACACACATATATACATATATATATACTATATATTTTAACTTATACATATATAATGTATTTTGTCATTTCCAGTGAATTTTTGCATTTGTGGTTTTCTTCGTGCCTGCCCTTTATTTTTTCTGTAGCATTTAACACGTAGCATAAAACGAAATACAGATATATGTATTAAAATGTAGACGCGAGGGTTAGTCCTTTTATTACTTCCTATCCCAAAGTCGTGCTGGAGGGAACACACCACGTGTGTACTTTTGCGTGCGTGGATAATGCTAAGCGAAATTAAATCGACGCGCATGCTGAATAACGACGAACAAGTTATATCATTATGAGAAAAGCATCACCTTATATATTTGGCAGCATATATCGATTACAATGTCTTCTTAAAAGTAACTGCAATATAATTAGTATTACTTGTTTTATTACAATAAAAAAGGGACGATGCCGAAGTTTGTCACATCGTACATTGGCATTCACTTTAACTAAGTAATTAGAGGGGGGGGGGGTCGTTTTTATATAGTCTGCAATATCTATCGTAATGCAACGTTCTGCATCGAGGTATTGGAATAATTATATATTCGGGCGATGAATTATTTCTAGAACTATGTCAAGTTCGCGAATTTTATAGTGCCTGCGTTTCTCACGCTTTCTCTCTCGAAATTACGAAACTTACCGTTACACGGTTTTGAGTGAAAACCGAAGGTTTTAATTTAACACAGGAGGAAACAATTGCATCGGAAAAATACGCCATTGCGACAAGCACGTTGAAAACGTGTTTTTCATAATACATGATGAGTCGCGTTTTACATTTATAACGTTACAACGTTATTTATAACGTTTCTTCGAATAGATAATAAGAAATAATTTGCACGTCCGAGCATAATACTATACATATATAGGTCTTGGTCTATATATATATATATATATTACAAAATACAAGAAACATTTCATACGTATTTATAAATAGAAATAGATGTATATATAGAATTATTCAATATAGAGCCACGGTGTGTGTGTGTGTGTCTATATATATATATATATATATATATATATATATATATA
>NW_014558238.1:559440-651940 GCF_001313825.1 Dinoponera quadriceps
TATATATATATATATATATATATACATATATATATACATATATATACGATATATATCATACCATAATCGATTTCTTTTGGCCTTTCAATAATACGATTTCCGCCAATACTGCAGGTATGTTACATGAAGTACAACATATGCCTCACATGTAACGTTAAAAAGGGTTCTGATGTATTCGATTATTATTATTGTTATTATTATTGTTGTTGTTATTATTATTATTATTATTATTATTATATAGTCACATTGTTAGTGAAAGATAATTATTATTGTTGCGATATGGACTAAACAGGAATTGTGTGTAAAATTCGTTTCCTCGCACATACGCCTCCTCATTCAGTTGTCCACAATACAAAAATCGAAAATAATATTCGTCCGCAACACCGTAATTATGATTACTTATATACAAGTCAATATACTAAATACTTTAATCTGCAGTCTCTTTATTTCAATACAATACTGTGTTAATTCATGGTTTGCATCATCGACATTAGAATATCTGGACTGAGCATTCAACGAAGGGAAGGTCTGATTAACGATAAAGGGAAAACTTTGGGTATTTCGAATTCAAGGAAAAATGGTTTACGATAGGATATAGATAATTGTGTATAATCATTATATAACAAAATAAATTATTTTATATAATAATATAATAAAATAACGGATCATTATATAATAAAATCATATTATTTTATATAATAATATAATAAAATAACGGATCTGATATACATGTAATGACATCTTTAATATACACACAAACAAAACTCAGTGTTAGCCAAACGGTGACGAATCGAACCCGATAACCCGTAGGTGCTGTCAATTTCCCCTTACCGCAAATTGATAATCACTTCCTTGCTTAAATTAACACTACATGCTCGGTCCAGATATTCTCACGTCGATGGTTTGTATCGATCTTGTCTGAGCTTGATCTCTCCCTCTCTCTCTTTTTCTTTACCAGAAGTTATAGATTTCCTTAGGAGAAAATTTCCTACATAAATATTTCTCTCTAATTTCGATATCGTAACGAATATCGTGTTAAAGTAGATATTGATAAACATCATACATAAAATCACCAATACCGATCTCGTGTGTAAAGTAATACAAATCGATTATACAAGAAATATTTTATTGTCGAAAAATAAATTAGTTATATAGAAAATATTCGGAAGGGAGGGGGGGAGGGGGGGCTTTGTAATATGTCGCATAAGTGAGATGTACGTATCGACCTTACAGCTAAAAGAATCTAGCATAAGGGAGCCGCATTTCGTTCCATGGAGTAAGAAGAAGTCTCAAAAATACGGAAGATGATGATCACCGTGTATGAATACGCAAAGCGAATACGATCTGCAAGTCAAAGTCACTGCTCGTCGATTGTGCCCTTGCGAGATGGAGAGTATACACGTGTATGTGTATGTGTGTATGTTTATATCGGGGTTCTGGTTAATTCGCATTATTAAAGTCTCCCCT
This sequence comes from Dinoponera quadriceps, assembly GCF_001313825.1. NCBI lineage: Eukaryota > Metazoa > Arthropoda > Insecta > Hymenoptera > Formicidae > Dinoponera > Dinoponera quadriceps. Next base: position 560,908 of record NW_014558238.1, read on the forward strand.
TGAAGAGAGTTCCGTCGATTATATTCATTTCGGGATCATGCATATTCACTTTTCGTTAGGATAAGGGGGGGGGGAGGAGGGGGTATTGTTCTCGATTCAGAACAGATGTAATTAACATACCTAAATATATGTATATGTATATATAATGTATATGTATATACCCATGTGTAGCGTAGCGTATAATGGTTAACAAGTATATTCTGTGCATCCACGCTTGAAACCTCGTCGAAAATAAAAAATATCTTGGCCTTACGACTCTCGAAAGGTGATGCTGCCATACATGCCTATAAGTTATTTCCATTCTCGCTTTACTTACACATCGCGGGGCTTACTTACACGCTCTCGGTGGGGCTCTGAAATTCCGAGAGCGCGTGTATAGGGTTCTGCACCTTCTTTTGCGAGCCTTTGCGCACTTTCGCCCTCACTTCCTCGGGTCTCTCGGGGCGTACCAACGGCTTCTTCTCCGGAGCCTTCATCTTCCATATGACGATGGGAGACTGATGAAAACAAATCGTAAACATATATTACATATATATATATCTCGCGTTAAGTTACACGATCTGTGATTTTTATCGATCTTGCGCGCTACATCGTGTCATAAAGAGTGCACAATTAGACAAAGATTGCTCTCCAAAGACACAAGTCGACACGGGTCTAATCGTACATCACCATTAGTCCTTATTTCGCATTTGGTGACGAAAAGGATAATATATGATATAACTAGACTTGTACGTCGATTTGCGTCTCTTGCTGGAAAGCAAGCAGTAAGCCTCAGAATCTCTCCAATGCTACCGCAATGAGATCTTCGGGCATAATCTACAACATTTGCGCGTGAATGATTCGTTAAAATGACGTATACTTACATACTGAAAATCCACACGTTAATGAAGAGCGGATGAAAAACATAAAACAATGCGATGTGAGCAACGATCCGCTTCTTGATTTATATTATAGAAATTTTTAAATTGTTAAAGAGTAAAAATTTTAAATAATCTTAGAAACTTAAGATACACACTCACACACTTCTTATTCTCTGATACTCGAAGCACTTGACCTAAGGTAAGAGTGTAAACGGAACTTACCGTTACCGTCGATTGTCGGGGATACTTGGTAGAAGCTACGTAGGAAGCCTTGACGGTAAGCACGACGGCGTTCATGAGGTTCTTGGCGGCTTGTATGAGGGAGGTCGCGCTGTCTAGGCCGGAGACGATCAGTTCCCCACTGATATTCTGCACGTCCGCCTTCACTTTGCTCGTGATGTTCATCTGATGGCAATAGAGTGCGATACGTTGCAAGTACGCCAAGAGGTCCTTCTTCGTGGAGCTCTCCGGGCATTGATCGGCGATCTGGCGCGTCAGCTTGTCCAACTTAGTACCGGCCTCGGAGATCTTCTTCGCCGCGTTGATGACGTCCATCGTGGTCTTCAAGGGCCCCCTGCCCCGCGTGAAGTCCGTCATCTCCATCATGATCATACACATGTGCTTGGCGAGGACGATGATGTCGTTGCCGGCGTCGTCCCACTTCGCCACCTCCTTGTCGAACTTGAGCTTCTCGCTCTTGAAGTACTCCACCTGCTGCAAGATCTTCTGCTTGTCTTCCTCCGGCATCTTCCTCATGGCTTCGCGGGCGGTCGTGATGCCGCTGATCTCCGGGTACTCGTCCACGCCGTGTTCCCCGGTTTGCGCGCTAGATTTGCTGCGTGTCTCCAACGTGTAGTGCTCGTCCAGCTCCACGTCTTCCGGGTCCAAGTCCTCGTCAGCCTGAGAGGAGACATCGGGTTATAAGTCGCGAGAGACCGTCTCTGTAGGCTCTCCTCAAGAATATAATCATAAAATAGACAAATGGGGTGAGATTAAATATTATATTAATTTCATCAAACTAAAAACGAGAGCATCTGTGCATAGGCTCTTATTTGCCCTTTCTATAATCATAGTTCTGACAGTACATCAACATTATCTCTCACTTTCTCTTACCCTATTCATCAACACGGCACGCCTGATTTCGCGGACCCCGTCGTACACCAGTCTGGACGCGTCGATGAAGTCGTTCTCGTCCACGTCCTTAGCAGGATTGCTACCTAAGGCATCCACCGCAACTTCCACCCGCTGCGCGAACTTGGGCATCACCTGCTCCCTGAGAACCTTCACCGCCTCGAGCACCCGCTTGGTGTAGATGCACGGCTCGTAGTTGTCCATCTCGGCCTGCACGACGTTGCACACCCTGGCAGAGCGGCCGCGTATCGCACCTGCCGTTCTGTCCAGAGTGTCAGCGTCACCCTCCTGCAAGGCCAAGACGCACTTGTTCACGTCCTCGAGAATATGATTCTCGGAGACAGCGAGAAAATCGTCGATCGTCGTGATGTCGTCCACGGCCTCCGTGAGAACCCGCACTTGATTCTCCCACGCTTGACGAAACACCTCCATGTTGTCCAGCGCTACTTTCGAGCGGTTCCGCGCGGCCAACACGCGCGCTGCGTTGATCACCTGCGGACACAGGTTCTCGATCTGCGCGGCGGCGTAGCGCACCATCTTCACGCCGTCCTCGTTGCCGGACATGCTGCACACCAGGTTGGCGACCTGTTTGGACGGGTGAGCGGTTTAACCGTGTCGTTACACGAGATATCTTGAGATAAGAGACCCTGTACTTGGCAAAGCGTTCAAAGAAATCTATTATTCGGGAGGAAAGATATTTAAAAACTAACAAATATTCCGATGATAACACATTTGCCGAAATTTCTGAATTCTTTTACTTAAATAGGATAAACCATTTCTTTCACGAAAAGCTACAGAAAATGTGTGTCTTTTTTAATATACATATTTTTCTTTTAAGAAAATGCGTTTTGTTTTCTTATTTGAAATTTTTGCGAAAATGTTTTTCTTATGCGAATTCTTATGCGAATGAAATTCTTATGCGAAAATGTTTTCTTATTTGAAATTTTTCCTCAATGTAAAAATGTATATTGGTGTAAACAAATATGTTATTGGCATCCACTGGATGGAATGTTTCTTACTTTTCAGATATCTTTTCTCTCAAGGTGTAAGATCGATTTTCTGTTTGTTTCGGCCGGGCCGAATTACCTCCACAAGTTTGTTCGCGTGTTCCGTGAAGACGAGCGCATATTCTTCCACCTCCTTGTCCCGGCCGTTTCGCGCCGCCTCGATCAGGACCAGCAACGGCACGCTCGTCTCCAGGAAACTGTCCGACACGTGGTCCACCACGGCTTTGCGCAGCTGTCTGCGGAGATCGCGGGTTTTCCTACACATGTGATCGATCGCTCGCTCTAAGCCTTCAGACTGCTCCTTCACACCCATCTGCCAACATATTTTCATCGTTCTTCATCCTGCACGAATTCGTGAAGCGGTATCGTTCTCTCTTGAATTTTTTTAAGTTTACGATCGTAAAAATGGTTATTCGGTATTCGATACCATCGTTGTTAGTTCAAGTCCAATTCCAGTGGTTCCACAGAAACGGAAATATTAACACAGAAAAAAACGTGTGTGTGAGAAAGAGAAAGAGAGAATCGCAGATCGCTAAGATAACATTGTTAAGATTCCTTCCAAACTGTCCTTGTTTGATGACGTCAGAAGAGAGAAAACGCATCAAGAATTCTTGCGTTTTACGTTCAAATAAGAAGATATACGAATGGTTCCGTGTCAAATTAATTTTGAAGAATTCTTGACACGCGTTTTCTCGCTCCCGACGTCATCAAACGAGAACAGCTGCAGCGACTACCCAGGAGCCTTAAAAGAGTACAGATAAGAGAGTAATATCCGGTAATTATTTACATGTAATTAAAATTCGAGTGACTCCTCATCAGCAGCACAGTGTATTTGCGGCAAGCGTTATTTACAAGTACGCAATAAACGAGAAGTGGCTCGGCTCTCCGCCGAGGCAACTGCACTTTGTACACTTTGGTTATATTACACAACTCTACCAAGTGGTCGATTAGTCGTTTGATATTTGTAACAACGGTGCAAAGAGAGAAAGAGGCAATGAGAGAGAAATTGTGGACGCACAGCTAGTCGTGACATATGATGATTAGTGCTGGTTACTGCTGGCGACGGTGTATTCGTCGGTAGTGGTTGCTTCCCAGCACGGGACATAAGTCTGTATTGACAAGGTTGTGTCATTCATCACCCTTTTCTCTACCAAACGCGAAATACGGACGAACGATGACGCAACTGGGCTTGCGTCGAGACTTCCGTCTCTCGCTGGGAAGCAACCGGTGTGTGAGAGATAATCCAACGAGTAATGTGGTACTTAGCGCACAATGAGAATGCCTAGCCTAAGGAAGGTACGTAATTGCAGTATAAATATGCAATGAGAATAAAGTACAGAGAGAAAGAGAAAGAGAGAGTGTACGATTACTTCGCATATTTACCCGTTTCCCACCCTGAGCGCGCTGTAACTGCCATCACCGACCAAAACAAACCAACAGAGTGAGTATCGTTTGAGTGAGCGAGAAGATAGGTAGAAAAAAAGGAATAAATATCGTATACGAACACACACGCAGTCGAACGTGATTCGCATTCGCGCGAATCCACGTACGTCGTGCGCTCGTCTCGATTAAGAGAGCTCGGGGCTCGACGTCCTCTCGGATTTCGTCCGAGCGCTTCGTCATTTTCCCGCCAGTCTCTCTCGATAGCGACAGTCGCGTTGTACTCACGTTGTTCATGTATTCGCTCAGGAGATCCTGAAGCGCCTGCCTGACCGCGTTGCACTCGGCGACGATGCGCTCCCTGCGCTCGTCCCGGGTGCACGACGAGTCCGCCATTAATGCCGCGCCGCTGATGATGCTCTCCAGCCTTTCCTCGAGACTCGGTCGCGTGCGAACCTCATTGTACGCGAGCGGAGACATCACCATCCTCTCGTCGAAGTCGTCCAAAGCGGCGGCCAGTTCACCGGGGCCGTCGTACGGGTGCTGGCCGTCCGGCGGGGTTTTCCCCTGAGCCACGTCGTTTATGGTGTTTACCGCCTCGCACACCTGCTTCAGCACGTAGTCGCGATTCGCCTTAGCGGCCGCCAGGTCGGGGTGTCGCACGAACACCTTGGAGGCGGTCAGCAACATGGTGGAATGTTTCTTCAGGACGGCCCTCGCGGCGGCCAGGTCGTCCCTCAGCTGCGGATCCTTGAGCTCGTGCTGACGCTTCGCCGCCTGCTGGATCAGCTCGGCGGCGTTCCTCCCAAACTCCTTGATGTTCTGCAACAGTTCGCCCTGCGACGAGGCGTTCTTCAACTTCTTCAGGTCGTCCTCCACGACGTATAGGGACTTTAGCAGCAGGTGCACGTCCACCATGTCCGCGAGGATGAGCAAACGCGTCACGGCTGACAGCAAGTTCCTCGCGGCGCGCACCATGTTGCCGCGCTTCAACGACGAACACGGATCCTCGGAGAATTCCCTAAACACAGGTTAAACCATATCCACAATGAACATTTACATATCGCCACAACAGCCGTGATCGGGCTCTTTCAGACTGTTGGTTCTCTCCTTGGTACAACTAACTGCGATGAATAGTCAGTCACAAAAACGTTTTTCTATCGATGAGTTTCGCATTCTGGTATATCCAATGGGAAAACGCGTCTCCTGGAAATGACCGAGAAACGGATTCTCTTATCGAACACGGAATGCGTTCCGAAACTTGTAGAAAGAAAAAGTGTCGCAACCGTCCTGTGAACCTGACTGATACAAACATACGCGGGGAGATAACATACCGTTTGCTGATCAAATATAGATAAGAAAAAAAACATCCACCATACCTGGCGGCAATGCCCATCGCCGCGCCAGTTTTTCTCACTTCCTCCACCGCACTCAACATCTCCGCCGTGATATCCGGATTCTCATAGGCGATCTTCTCACCCTTCTCGATAAAATTGGCGGTGGCCTTCTCCACAGTGCCGACCAGTGCGCTGGCCCTCTTGGATTTGCCTTTCTTCTTCTTGCTGGGGCCCTTTGTGTTCACCAGTGTCGTTACTTGGAGCACCAACGGCTCCAGTGTCTTCTCCACGGACATGGTCCGTATCTCCAAATTTTTCGGGTCCCATTTCAAAGTGATCGGCCCAAAGTGGTCAGACATGTTCGCGCTGTATTAATGTTTATTCTACAAAACACAGAATATTATACCATACTTCTGCTTTATAATATTCCGCGAGCTCTCGAACTTTATTTAATATCCGCGATCATGCGACACCTTTGTACACGTAAATAAAGGAAAAACGAGGTTCTCAAACTCGGACTCGTGTCCGACAAGCGAGAAAAATCGACCCGGTTTCACCGAATGAAAAATACATTTAGACCCGCACGAATTGCAACCACCGAGTTAACCGTCATTCAATCGATAAATAAGAAGCACCAGACATTTCCCACACGCTCGTCTCTATTGTCTGCAACTGCACCTTTCATCTTCCTTCCTACACCTTTTCCTCGCTCCCTTTAATCTTGCTTTTGCGGGACACACGTATTCGGGAATACGCCGCTGGAGAAAGAACGTGGATCGATTCAACGAGAGAATAAAAGTCCGAGTCGCAGCCCCGATCGCACGGTACCTATGCTACACGCAAAAGCTGTCTCGTTGAATGTAAATATCTCTCCATTATCTCTCTCTCTCTCGCTTGATCTATCATTCATGACAAGTGCATGTGACTCTAAGCTCGCGGTGGCACTTCGATACGCGCTCGTACGTTCTTATTCCCGAGACTGCCAATTTCACGCGTTTGTCAAAAGTTTCTATTTATCTTACTTGGTTATAATGACTGCAGTTCGCGTCCCGACAGTCGGGAGCGTCGGCCTCTCCGTCGCATATAAGCTAACGCAGGAATGTTGGACGAATCCAACTTACCAACATGAAAATGGGGAAGGTACGCGCCACCGGTGATTCCTCCGGTCGTTTTCGGCTGGTTCGAGGCAGAGACGGTGATACGGCTCGCGAGGTTGGCCGCATTAAACGGGAACACCGAGGCACACCGAGACCTGAATCACCTCGTCGACGATGTATCACTCCATTGGCATCCACCGCTCGCCGCTGCTCGTCCCTGACGTCATTATTTCCGCTGGGCTCTCGGTATCAGCGATGTGGAGCGTGCTTCGGTCTACGCCCGAAGCTTAGGCCGCGTTTCGATGAATCTTGAACGGGATTAGCGAGCGTATAAGTATTATAAATGAGAAGACGAGTGTGTGCTCGCACCTTGAAGATGAAGGAAGGATAACAGAAAAGTGAACTTGGATTAAGGACCGTCTACAATAGCCGTAAAGTACGCAGTAATGCCTGTATCAGACTATGAATTGGAGACTGAGATTGAACTGAAATTCGACCAATCAGAGCAACGTTCGCTAAACTCAAGTTTAGTGGATCCGGCTTGAGCCTAATTGACCAATTGGATTCGTGCATTGGAAAAATAAATCGACTATGGTGGGGTTTTTATAAGTGCTTGTTTACACCGATCGTTTAATACGTGCATCACACAATAACGTTAATGTAACTTAATATTATTCGTTATGATTTAATTTTAATCTAATACACTATTGTTTTTACATGCATCACTGAAGTGTGAAAACTGAAAATCCAAACGAGAATCATTGATCGACGATAAACAAGATGCTCTGGCGAAAATAAGCCAATTGGCCAATCAGAACAAGAATCACTAAACTTGAGTTTAGCGAACCTCGCTCTAATTAGTTAAATTTCAACTCAATCTCAGTCTTAATCCGTACTCTGATACAGGCATAAGTTAAATGTCATTATTCATGAAATGTTGAATGATTTCATGAAAAGATCACATATGATTCCAGCAGTTCCGGAAGATTCATGGCGCGCGTCGTAAAACGATTGGCCAATCGTGAACGCCCCCCATTACTTACATGGAAACTTACATGAAAATGGATGGCGCTTCACTCGATTTCGGGTGTTTCCGGTTAATTTCGGTTACTATCGAAAGACCTTCGTGATCACGCCGATCACGCTACCCGCTCGTTCACCGGTATCACCATCTTGTTTGTTTCGTCAGCGGCAGGACGCGCAAAATATCCGACTTCACCGTGAAAGTTACGTTCCGCTGCGAAAATTTTACGAGGGATCACATTTTCCACACGATATTTCTACTCTCGCGCAGCCATCGGTACGTGATAACATACAGGCGATAAACTGGACATGTCTCACGGCGGTAGAAACGAATGTAGGATTTACGTGGGTAATTTGCCACCGGATATTCGGACGAAAGACATTCAGGATCTCTTCTACAAATTTGGTAAAGTGACATTCGTTGACTTGAAAAATCGTCGGGGTCCGCCGTTCGCATTCGTCGAGTTCGACGATCCGAGGTGAGTTCCTGGCGGATTTAAAATGATACATACTGCATGCACGTATTACGTTCTCCTCGTATTCTAATGCGTATTGGTATCCAAGACCATTTCGAATAAACAGGTTGACGCGATGCAAAACGTGACATTGAACTTAAGGTGATGCTATTATGCTGTTTTGTTGTATTCAGTCTATTCTATTAAGTTGCCTCACTACTGAATCTGTTTTATTGAATAAATACGACCAAGTGTGCAATAAATATATGTGTATTTCAAGTAGAAATTTATCATTTTTGCTTCGGCATAACAGCAAATGCGTACAACAAAAATGGCTGCTTGTCCATTTTGTACAAGCAGGAAGAAGTTATTGCAAATTTTTGCTGGGATGATTATCATTTCTTATCAATGTGATAATAGACTTATGTTTGCATATGTATATGAATTCTAAATCCCTACTAAATATCCTGTATGATTCATTAGAAAATTCTTTTCTATCGTTTGTTAAAGAGAAACCTGTAGAGTATAGCGTTGTAAGACGGAATGAATAGAACACCTATAGAATTTTTAGTAGAATAATTCTTCTTGTAGTATATGTGATTATGATAGAACATAAAATTTAATGTCGCATTTACGATCATCTATAAATCTGATCTGTTAATTATTTGTGAGAATCAATATATTCCGAAGGCTTCATACATATTGTTAGAAGCTCGAACAATACAAATATCTGAAAGATATCTCAAAAACACTCTTCACGATGTCTCAGGACATCTCAATGTTAAATCTAAGGATATGTGTAAATAATAACAAGCATTTTATTGTCCTATTTAGAAGTTATATAATATATTTATGACAAAAGTTTCATATGTGAAGAAAAGCGGTAAAAATACAATTGCAGCAAATTATATGTGTGTGTGTGTGTGCTTTTCAGAGATGCGGAGGATGCGGTGCACGCGAGAGATGGCTATGATTACGACGGTTACAGATTAAGGGTCGAATTTCCGAGAGGTGGCGGTCCTAGCAACAATTTTCGTGGCGGACGCGGAGCTGGCGACAGCGGCAGAGGCGGCCGCGGTGAGATGAGCAATTCTCGTGGCCGCGGTCCCCCTGCACGACGTTCGCAATACAGAGTATTGGTAACCGGCTTACCGCCATCCGGCAGCTGGCAAGATCTCAAGGATCACATGCGCGAGGCTGGCGATGTGTGCTTCGCCGATGTTTACAAAGATGGTACCGGTGTCGTTGAATTTCTGAGACACGATGACATGAAGTATGCCGTGAAGAAGTTAGACGATTCGCGATTTAGATCGCACGAGGTATCTATGATCTGTAATTTTATTTTTCACGCGAATATAATCGTAACAACGCGATGCGTGCTAGACTATCGACGTTTCCTCCGGGATTTTCCTCCGCCTCTTGAATTGCGGTTCTTCTTCGCGTATCTTCGGTGGTTACTTTCGACGGATCTCGATTTGTTTCTCGTTTTTCGTGCAATCCGAAGCTCGAGCTTGTGATTTTGTTACATTCAGGGTGAAGTAGCCTACATTCGTGTGAAAGAAGACCACAACAGTGGCGATAGAGGACGCAGCGAAGACAGAGAGAGGGGCCGTTCCCGTTCGCGAAGCTACAGCCCACGGCGCCGTGGCTCTCCCACTTACTCGCCATTGCGGCGTAATTACTCGCGATCAAGATCTCGCTCCAGATCTCGTTCGTACGACTAGTATGTGTACGTATGTGTTTCACATGGTAATATAAGTGAAGGTTTACATTGATATTTGCTTTTACCATGTTCCATTATTATTGCTGATTTGAATTTTACTCGAGGACATCCTCCAATCCAAAGCAGGTCCCGCATAAAAGAGAATTCAAATTGATCCAATAACTGTACCGTACTGTATATTTGATGTATAAAGTTAGAGCACGGTTCATTTCTTAATACATGTATTACGATTAAGTTTCTCGCTTTCCAAAGGTGTACACCTATTATTATTCGGTCGTAGTAGAAAGCCGGTAGTAATTGACTCAATGACTTTCAGTTCTTAGCCGTCATCTTAATAAAAAAAAAAAAACAAGTCTCATCACGTTGGTCTCCGTTTAAAGTTGAATTACCTGGTACGGTAAACTGGTTGAGCCTTATCCTCACGAGAAAGAAAAGGAAAGGAGCAAAAGAGAGGGGAAAAAATGAAATCGTGCTCGCGACCATATTTATCATGTTTATTATCCAAAAGACCTCCGTTAGAATTACTTTCATATTTAAAGATACATTCCTCCACACGAATTTTTGGCAACACGTTTTGTCATCACTACAACCTGTGAAATGTGTAACAATTTTGAAGTATTGCCGACGAGACTTGTCACTGACACGGCTGTATCGTGACTATTTTTAATTGACAATAACTCATCTCCGACTCTAACAACGGCGGCTACTTTGTCACATTGAAGACAGTATATATATATATATATTTCATCGCGCACGTTGACACTCGAATATTAATGTTTGCGTTTGGATGTACTTTGCATAGTGAATTATTAAGTTTTCAAGAACTCGCCTAATGAACGTTCCCTTTACACAGTCTTTCATGATGCACTGCTCGATTGTGCGCGTTTGCATTGCTACGGTGCTCTTTTACGATACGAGAAAGTTATCTTCGCGAACGAACTTGCCGGGAAAGCTTTATCTTACGATTTAGTACTAACACGTGCACTCACACGGGCTTAAATTCATATCTTTCTTAACTAAGGAAACGCCTTCCTCTCATGTGTTACCGCGTCATCGATACCATCCTGCAAACAATCTCTACACTAAAGGATAATGTCTGTGTTTTTATATACTACTAAACTGAAAGATATACATATGTATGTACATATATACATATATGTATATTGCAGATATATATATATATATTACGTAATCGTCTCAATATCATGTAGTGCTAAAAACAAGTAACGTGAAATCGTGTTTGCTAACAATGTACGGTGTATCAAAGGTCGCGCACTTGGCATACTTTCACACTTTGATCACCGTTTCACATCACTTTTTTCTTCGTTGACGCTTGTGTTTCCGCAAGGGTCCCATCATTCTACGGGGGAGGTTTTACTCTTCTTCAAGTGGGAATAATTTTATTAGATATTCATAAGAATATTAAATGGGAGAGAACAGAATGTCCTTAATGTAATATATTAAATCTGTTAAAGTTACATTCAAAAGTATATTGATTTTGCGTTAAATTCTTGAATGAAGTTAATTTTTGTGGCATGAAAAATACCGAGGTTCGTAATTGGTATGAGAGAATAAATATTGAAAGCACTGTATTTTATGTACAGTCGCACGCACACACGATAGCTAGAGAACTGATAGGGGAATCACGTTCGCGGCGGTTCAAAGTGACAAAGGATCGATGATATTCGACGATCGAGAGAATTTGAACTTGAATCAATACATTGTTGAATAAAATTGTGCCCGGTAATATCGCTCGGCTCTACTTGACCCTCCTCAAAAATTCCTACGAATCGCTTATCGGGCGACAGATATATTTCCGTATCTACTTCAACTTTAAATTCAACGACGAATCTATATAATCGAAGGGAAAGTACGCGACCTACGATACATCTCGTACAACGCAGATATCTTCGGCAATAACAAGCACACATAAATTAAAGGTAAACTTAGCATGCTGTGTATGTATATTCGCGGAGACACGCGTAGACAGGGAAAAAAAAAGAAATCGCCCGCAGAATATTTTTCTCTTATACATAGAAATGTGATCGTTAACTCTAGCGGATAACTTGTGTGTATGTGTGTGTGTACAAATGAATACCTCAAGATTGTTTACACGGCTCATTGCGTGGTTGACGAATTCAATGCAAAAGTTCTGCCCGGAAACGCGTAGTGATGACAATGTATGTGCATATATATTGCGCGCATATATACGCTGTGCGAGTGCACGAGCATGATGATTACGAATCGTTACACATTCGCATAAATAAGCGTGTATAATTGTTGGCGCAGAGATGCAAAGAAAAATGAAAAAAGAAAGTCTTTCTATACGATCACTCTCACGCAACCTAATTCGCTTGACAATGGTATAACACTCTCAACTGTATATGACAATATAGACTGGAGTGATCCTCAGTGACCCGATGGTGACCTTTTACGCGCCATCTTTTGATATTACCAAATTGCGTTTTTGGTGTACTATATTATACTTCAGGCAAATATCTCGAACTTCATTCGAACCTTGAACACTTTTCCCGAGTGTGAAAACATACAACATAAAGTATACATCCATTTACCATAATCTGGACATTTGCAAGAGAACACGCGGGTGTATGAAAATATGTCTATGAATGATACACGACGAATCCGGTGAAATGCGCTCAACTGTTACTTCACATGTGACTATCAGTGTCGCTCGCATTTCCCGCTGTTTTCCTTTCTCACACATTTGCGGCGTGCACACGTAACGGCGAAAATGTTGAAATGCTCTTTCCAAAGTAGAGATCATTTTTGAAAGGGAAACACTCGATATATCGTGTATTTTGAACGGATATTATTACTGCAAATTGATCCCATGATCTTGTTATCGGTCTGCGCGATTGATGTTATCTTTTTTTTTTTTTTTTAATCTTCTCGGTACGTGAATATTCATTTTTTTGGAATGAAAACGGAAAAAAAGAATTACGCTATTCACACATTCCTTCTGCCGTAAATTTGTCACGCCACACGTACGAATTACATACTTCCTACATCACAGGGATCACATTTGCATTGATATATTCTATATATCTAACATTAATCTAACATCGCATAAGGAACTAATGTATTTTTTCTTCTTTTGTATATTGGATTGGATTGTAACACAATGAATGAAAAACTGAAATCAACACGATCTTACTTCTTGGATGGATATAATACACATTCGCTTGGCGTTGGGATGGATTGCGTTTTGGACGGATTTTGTACGGAGCATAAATTGTAAGAGGATTAAAGGCATAGGATGAAAGGGAGAGAATAGCGAAACGGGATACTTTCAAGAGGAAATTCAGGATCAGGAGAGGATTTGGATGAAAGAGAGATGATTCGTTCCATTCAAGGATTCTCAATTAGCTGGATTATACCGGATTAGCTGGATTTAGCTGGATCAGGAAACGTTGGCAAGTCCATTACGAGGAGGCAAACTAATCATTAACATTTCTTTTTGAGAACAAAAAAAAATACGGCAAAAGTAGTAAAATCCCAGTTTGAGACTAGAGATTTTTTGTGCGTCTGTTTTGAGAGGAAACATAACGAGAGTGGAACTTACTCATTTATGTTATGTGCTTATCTGGATTGCTCGTTCAAGTGCTTCGAAGATATTAATATTTTCGCGCACTGTCGGTAAAAAAAAAAATAGAAACAGACCATTTCCGCGTTTGCATTAAATCACTAGATAAGTCCGTAACACACAGTCAAACCAGTAATGGATTGTCAACTGCACAGATTCTGTTGGGAGCGTTTTTCTTTTTTTACAATTTTTCTGTCTTTTTTTTTCTATATATATATATTTTTTTTTTCTTTTTTCAATTTTTACGGAAATTAATTTTTCCTCGCCGAAGGACGACGGATTCTCGGCGCGAGATTTGTTTTCTTCTCGACGCGACAATACGATGCCGTCAACGCTAGACGCTTGATTTTTTTTTTGTTGATGTTCGTCACGCACGAGAAGACTCGTATCTAGTGTATTAACTTCAAAGGTGGAAGTGACTTTTTTTTTTCTTCCCTGGGACGACCGTCGCGCGCTCGTTTGCGCCCTGATTACGTCACCTGATAACGCCGCGGTGACTCCGAAAAATTCCGAAATTCCGTCGCGCGGGAAAACGCGGGAGAAAGAAAGAAAGAAAGAAAGAGACACGTGTCTGCCGGTACCGGTACAGTCGCGTTTTCTCGATGTGATGATCACGAAGTGCATCTTTTTGTCGCGCGCGCGCTGCAAACTGCGGCGCGAGTCTTCAGGATTTAACCCGGCATAGAAATAAGAAGATGCTACAGTTGTGAGTAAAGCGAACTGTCTGTCACATCTTGACGAGGACCGGCTCTCCCATAGTTTTAGAGGGAGTACTCAATATATACGAGTGGCGGACGGACAGGATTCCGAGAGAGAATGTGTTTGGATTAGGACGCTGAGAGAGAGACAGGATTATCGAGACGGGATTAATTAGTATGCATGTGGACGATTTTTGGATACGGATGTATAAAAAAAAAATTACGCCGACGAGTATTCAGCGGAGTCGCGTCGCAACGTCGGGATCACGTCGGATTCGGATTGATGAGTGGACGGTACGGAGAAATAAACGGATGGATGGATTTGGATTTCAAGTATTGTCCTGATTAAGCGCGCATGCAGCCGAGCATGATGCCGTTCGCGCTACATAGGGTTCACGGATTTCTCTCCTAGGTCGGAAATATGGAATTTGGAAGTTGCGTGGTTAGCAGGATCGGAGTTGCGACAAGAGAGATAGTCGGGATATCATTTTTCACGGAGAACACGAAAAATATAAACCCGGATCAGAGACCGCTTGCCGTAAGGTATTTGTGAACAGTTTCTACCTGAAAGTACTATCGATATTTATTTCTGCATGCTCTCTTTATCTCTCTCTCTCTCTCTCTATCTATCTATCTATCTATCTATCTATCTATCTATCTATCTATCTCTTTCTCTTTATACATTCTCGAAGATATCTTACATTCACGTTTTTTTTCGTTTTGTCACCGACAAGGTAAACGTTAACTTAGTAACACGCAATACCTCGCCTGCCTCGGTACAGTCTTACAAAGTGTGTTCTGCATTAATAATCGATCCCCCCTCCCCCCCCCCCTATATTCAGTTTCACTTACATTGTTATGAGATGTGTTATGTACACCGCAAAACAGGTTCTTTCACAACAATAATCACGACAAGTTCTGTCTCCCCCCTTCCCTCTTCCTTTTTTCTCTATTTTTTTCTTTCAATTAATAAACGTCGATTGTGGTATATAGTTTTCGGTATATCTTCTGCCGTTTCTGTTACTGTCGTTCTCTTACACGATACCATAGCTAATTATTAGATGAACGATGTAGAGCAGTAAGAGAAACGTAGCGTTTCGGATCTTGAACGTCTCTCGCATAGTGTGTATTTATCCACAAACACACACACTTCAGACACACCGGGATATCGGGCAATAACAGTCCCCCCCCCGAGTTGCGCTTATCCAGTTGTCTGTCTGTCAGTTTACGAGTTTACCATTATTAACCACGCTAATTTTATTTTATTGTTCCGTGCATTGTACATACATATATATTTACATATATGTATATAATATATATAAGCGCTACGTTGTGCGGGATGTACTTCTTCTTCGTAACTTTAGGCACTAAACAAACACCGATCGCTTCGCACTTTTATTAAATAGGATTATCTTGTTACATCGCTTTCTTGCAACATCCCTTTCTTAATACACAGTGCCAGGTTTTGTGAAAATTATTGAACTGAGTAGGTGGGACGATGGAAAATAAATGCGTCAACACGAACACGGCGTTATTTTATGCGATCCTCCTTCAATCTGCAAACGAATAGTAACTTTCACGGTCCCCGATCTTTATTTCACTCTCGTGAGAGATTTATTCGTTTGTTATTTTATTCACCACCAATGAGTTCAATGTGTGAACCTTGCGTTTTGGGTACGGTGTGAATTTAACGAAGGTGAAGAATTACCGCTGACTACAATCACGGAATCACATGGAATCTCATGGTTGCTCTTGAAGATGTGCGCCAAAAACTCAGGTCTCAGCAATCCATGTGGATTCCTATATGGATTTTTAATATCCTATACGGAGATTCCTTTAATATCCTTCACGTGCGATCCCTTGAATTTCCATGGGAATTTACTCCATCTATTTGTTTATTCCATCCAAAAATTTTCAACAGGGTCACAACTGCGTCTTACAGACTTACAGTGACATTCTTACGGACATAGGATGGCCTTTACGGTGAAGAGCAGCTCGTTGATCGGGAGAAAATTGACAACACGACAAGTGTTGGAAAGGAATGCAAACGCTTTATTCTTATTAGTCACAGATCTATTCTGAGTTACACAGTGTCCTCCTCCGTAAGACAGACGTAGTAGGGTTACCGTCGCCGGCGTTTCATTTAGATAATCTCACGGATGGGCGTGATGACGAGGTCCTTGATCAGCACGGTCTCCGGAGTCAGCAGCGCGAAGAGGATCGCATCGGCCACGTCCTTTGGCTTCAGGCTCAATCGTGGGTTCTCCTTCAGCCACTGCAGGGTCATGTCGGTCTCCACCAGACCCGGGCAGATGTTCTGTCGCGAGAGGAATGGAAAGAAAGAGAGAAAGGATTCGTGTGAAAATCATCCACCAAAATTCGCCCTTACACATTTATCTCGCCGAGTACTCACGATCACTTTGATGTTGGACCCGTTCTGCGCCAATTCCAGACGGAGGCACTCGGTCAACGCGGTCAACGCGTACTTGCTGCAGGTGTACGCCGGCGAGATGGGCCGATCGGAAGCTAGCAGACACTTCAGGCCACAAACGTCGTTGATGTTCACGATGCAGCCGTTGTCGATATCTGAGATGATATGTATTGGGTTGCTCGATAAATTCACAACGACTTTTGCGAGCAATTCAAAGACCACTTTTGTCGTTAGGCATAATTTCATTCAATGATGTATCGACCGTTTTCTTTTTATGGCAAATCATCGAAGAAAGCGAAAAAAAAGATCAAGTTATGCCTAAGTGTAAAAGTATATCTATTTAATTTGGAATTTTTCGTTCAGATATATATATATATATATATATATATATATATATCAGTAGTCAGAATTAATCGTATTATTTATGCGATTTTTTCTTACACAAATTTTATGTTACTATCAAATTCACTTATACACGTTTCTGCGTTATTACTTAATATTATTACCTACTAATAATATATTTATTAGTAATATATTTATTAATAATATATTTGGATAAGGCAGTAAAACCAGCTATACAGTTGTGTCGTGCCTTTTGATCGCTATCAACACAATATCTCACAATACTCTTAGATTTGGTAATTTTAATGTCCAATAAAGAAATATTATTATTATTATTTCTACGACTACGTCTACTTGCTTTCCCTTATCCGTCCCGCTTATCCGTTAAATCTCACGATTGATATTTGCTTTGTTCAGCCCCTCCTTTTAATGTATTTCGCCCTCAATCGACGCACGATACTCACCCTTGTCCTTCATCAATTTCAGAATCTGCTTGGTAATGTACGCCAAGCCGAGCACGTTGATGTCGAGAGTCTTCTTGAGCTCCTCTATACCACCGTTTACGCAGGACCAGTCGATGTTAATGCCGGCGTTATTTATCAGAATGTCCACGCTACCCAGGTTCTTCTGAATCCACACTATGGTGCGCTCGATCTCGCTTTGAACGGACATGTCGCATTGAAAAGGACAGAGCTTGCCAGGCTTGTCCTTCAGCTCTTCTACGAGGATCTGTGAAAGTTCCCGGATTTCCTCTTTTATCAATAGCTTTGGAAACCAAAAAGCTTTCGGCCTTCTACAACCATTTGTACTATTTTTCTTCATTCTATCAACGAGAAAGGTAGCAAAACGACTGTCACATTCTGATAGATTTGAAACTTTATTTAGAACGAAGTACGTATGAAATTGATAACAGTGATTTTCTTTCGACTGAGAAATGGTTTTGAAGAAAGTTTCGAAAAACCTTGCCGAACTTTTTCCCTAAAAAGTCGCAACCATCTGTCTCTACTCGAACGAACAGTTAACATCTACAATCATCGTTAACAGTGTGAGAACGTACGTTCAGCTTGTCCAATTCAGAGCCTAGGGCGACGACCTTGCATCCCTTTATGATCAACTCCTCGACGATCGCCTTACCGATGCCGGCACTGGCGCCGGTGACGACGACGACTTTGTTCATCAGACGGTCCATGTCGTGGGTGCTTCGTCGCTACGGCCGAGACAGAGAGAAAATAAGCTGCTTGTCGCTGGGTTGCCGCAAGGAGCTGCTTCTGCACGGCCGAGGGATCCTCGACATCTCTTTATACCGCCTTGGAAGTGCGGCCCTCGATTAGGGGGTCGCGCGCAATCTCCGGGCGTCTCTAGATAATCCATTGTTTTCTGGATGATGCATTCCCGCGCGCGTGTTGCATATTGCATATCGACGCGATATTTTTGCCGTGCTGTTTTCGGCTTGTAATCCAATCGCGGCCGGAGAAGCCGACGATGATACTCCATTCAGGTCTGGAGTACTCCTCGCGCTCGCAGATAATCGTATCGTCCGACAGCCTCTTGTGCGTTTCTTATCGCCGAAACGATATATTAATTATTGAACGTGAGATCACCACATTTGCCGGAGCACAATCGACTGTAGTTACGCAAGGATCCAACCCATCGAATTATGATTTTTGACATTTTTTCACCAATGGTCACGTCTTTCTAAAATCAAACAGATTTAAACTTTACGGGTGTCAAAAATTAGTTAAAAAACAAAGTTTTTTTCTTTCCTACCGGTTATGCCATTTTTTATTCATTTTTTAAGGGTTAAGCTTGTCAACGAATACCCTTAAAAGGATGCTTGACTTCTTGAATGATTGTGAAGAGAACCTCGGTGCTTCTTCTTTCAGTGTGTGTAATCTGTTTTCATTGAATGCAACAGAGTCAGATTCGGCTTAAAAAAAAGAAACGAACTGTACTTTCTACCGATCTAATATTAATTAGTCCGATTATCGCGTCAATTGAGTAGCATTATCGTAACATACGCGGTGTCCTTTGACACACACGTATCAGCCTCTGGCACGCAGTGTAATTGGTACACGCTGTAAAGATCGGCTATAAACATGAAGATACGCGGGCAGACTCGATTATTCGGTAGCTTTGAGGTGGCATCGCGGCCGAGTGTGAAAAACAACGGCAGACAGGGGTGAGGAATGTCCAGCTAACGAAAATTCAAGCGGAGCTTTCCACGGAAAACGCCGTCGGGCACGATAACGCGCACGATAGCTCCGCTAAAGGAGCTCTGTTTCGTCAGAATTTCCAGATTCCTCGCGGATCGGTCGACGACCCGCACCCTCGACCTGCCCGCGAACAAAGCTTGGCCGCCGGTTGTGCGGATGTCGGCGAGCTGGAGACCCGCAGGTGACCGCGAGCCTTGCTCGAGAACGGTTCTGAGCGATGCAGCGGATCGAGCTCGTCCTCGTCGAGAATACTTGCTGCTTTCTCGAGGATGCCGATGACTCGGCCGCTTCAAGGTCCCAACGATCTTCTCGGTGGCTAGTCGAGTCGTTTTTTACGACTGAGGAGTGAATGATGAATCCTTGCGATGCTGAAAATTGATCAACGACGTCGAGAGTAGACTCTCACATAACAACAGACCGTCGTCCAACAACACGCGAGCTTTCAGATGTCTTGATGATCCCTTTGTACGTATGAAAATTCTCTATCAAGCTAATTTTATCATCTTTACGTACATCAAGTAGCGAAGCAACTGGTGGTTGACGTTTTGTCGATGCGCGGCAGCAACGCTATATTTAATTTTATATTTAATTTTATTTAATTTCAATATTTAATGTACTAAGCTTAATATATTAAGTCTATTTTAGTATGTTAAATATTATACTATATTAATCTTATATCAAAATCTTACATTAAATTTTTTATTTTTTCTACTATTATATGATTGAAATACACACACAGTGTATTGTAACATGCCTAAGTTAGATTAATTAACAAAATGCTTTCGCTTCTATCTCTTACAATAAGGAAAAAATATAGAAAAAATGCGGTGAAAATCGACTCTTTTATTGACATCTTTCCCATAAGAAGCATAACTGCCAGTTACATTCAGCATTTCTCATAGGACTTGAAAATCGATTAACACGAGACTGGATTACCAGGATTCACCCAAAGGTCTCAGCACGACGTCCTGCACCTACGGAAGAAGAATCGGCCCCTCAATTCTATGCGATGGGAAGCAACAAGCTCAAGTTATGCATGACGTAAACGTACCAGAACGTGAGGAGGATTGGACAGCACGTAAATCGCTGCTGCCGCTACGTCGTCTGGATTCAACGTCGGCATCGCCATCATCACCTCCTCGGAGAACATGCTGTAGGAGGCCATGAACTCCGTCGCGACCAAACCGGGACTGATGCTCTGCGCAAAGACAAAGATGTAAGTAAAGAATTCATAATGCAAGTGAAATGAAAGCGAAAACGCACAATTGTTATAGTCTTTGCTCTGTATGATTTCAGCCATAATTTACGTTTATCTCGCGAGAAGCATCACTCTACTCTGTGTGTTAATGCGTTTCAAATGCAATATATTTCTCAAAAATCCACAGATTAACATATTTCAAATAAATATTCGTCTATTTCTTTCCCCAGACTACTCTGTGTATTAATATTGTTCAGTTTCAGTGTATTTCAAAGTCATAGATTTCAGACTGATATATTTCCAAATTCAACATCTCAAAAGTAATTATTCGCCTGCCTCCTTTCAGACTTTTCTGTATATTGATATCTTTCGATTTCCGTATATTTCCAATTCATCGATTTCAGATTAATATATTCGCAAATTCAATATTTCGAATGAATATTTTTCTCGTATCTTTCCTTCAGCCGCCTCACCGTGACGCGTATACGCGAGCCCGCCAGCTCGTGCCGCAAAGACTGCGCGAGGCCGGTAACGGCGCGTTTCGACGCCGGATAGGCGCCGAATCCCGGCACGAAGGGTAATCTCTCGCCGGCGAGACTGTTCACGTGGATCACGACGGAGTCTTCGTCGTCGGTCCTCTCTCGCATTATGCGCACCGCCTCGCGCGTGCACAGACTGAGTCCCAGA
This sequence comes from Dinoponera quadriceps, assembly GCF_001313825.1. NCBI lineage: Eukaryota > Metazoa > Arthropoda > Insecta > Hymenoptera > Formicidae > Dinoponera > Dinoponera quadriceps. Next base: position 582,094 of record NW_014558238.1, read on the forward strand.
ACGTTCACGTCGAACACAGACCGCCATTCCTCCAGGGACCCGTCTGTCAGAGGGACGCGTGGATTGATTTATTATAAAAATTACAACATAAATAATATAAATTAATTAGTTATCCGTTAAATTAAAAATCAAATATAGAAATTAATCGAACAAAATTGAATCTCGTCAGCAGGATCAAGTGGGAGATTAGGGATGTCCACCTACGACCGAACGAAGCGAATCCTTACCCGCGAGCGAGGACTCCTTGGTGATGCCGGCGCTGTTCACGAGGACGTTTACCGGCCCGAGATTGTCCTTCACCCATGCGAAAGCCGCGACCACGCTCTCCTCCTTAGTAACGTCGCACTCGACGGCATGAAGCTTCCCCGGGGAGTCCTCCAGGCTGCCGGCGATCTCCCTGATATTCTCCACCCTCCTCGCGAAACCCGCCACTGTCACACCTAGTGAAATGTAAAGCTCGATCAGGCGCGTGAGAGAGCGCTAACTCGGCATAGATCGACTTCCAGTCCCAATAACACGGCTCGGCAATGACGCGCATCTCGTGATAATTTTGCTTACCGAAATAATACCGGTTGTTTCTTTTCTCAGTTAACGGAGGCGATTAACGGAGACGAGAACGGCCGGTTATCTCGAGTTGAGATAAACGCCCGCAAGTTCGACTTCGGTCCTTCTCCGCGAGGAAGCAAGGACGTTAACGCGCAACACAAGCGTAATTTCAGGGTATCTTCTTTAGCGTGAACTCGTGAAAAGTGTAGATTTTCTCATTTGAAAACATCTGCGACTTTTCACTTTTCACGTGTTCATCCTAAAAAAAAAATAATTACACGATCGATACCCAGCGTTCGCTCACCTTGTCGAACGAAACTCCGCGCGATCGCCGCGCCGATCCCGGCGCTGGCTCCTGTGACCACGGCGATCTTCCCGGCCCAACGCTCCATCCTCGTGCGACGTCCACCGTGCGACTGCAGACCGCAGCTTTCGTTCGTAATAGGATCGTACTAGCCTTTGCCGTCCCGGACGCGAATAAGTGAAAAATTACAGTCGTCCGAGCAGGTACGAAATCCGATAACCGTCGTACGGCCGACCACTGTCTGGCCTCGATCAAATATATTATAACTACACTCGCCTATTAGATCGAATCACAATCTCGATCTTGGTCGAGTGAAACACTGATACATCGGGAGGGAAGAGAACTAAATTCTCTTGATTTAAACCGGGCATTATTTGCTCGGTTTAAGCAAGTAATGCTCGATTTAAGTAAACATCGCGTAAGGATCCGTCAGAGAAATATTCGTTTGTTTTTAGATACTTTCCTCTCTCTCTCAGTGAATTGTTTAACTCACGTTTTTCAGAGCTGTCTCATTATTTTCTTACTTTTTCACGAGTGAAACTTACTTTTCTCACTACTTTCGACGCTCTCACGCCGGTACGAAAAAATCCGAGTCGCGCCGGATCTCGCGCAGAAAAGAAAAGAAACTGGGCGGAGGTGAAATAAATATCGTTCACCGTCGGCTACAAGTATATATTGGGCATAAGGCGTCTACATGGATGAGTACTATACAATGCGAGGTATTAATTTCTCTTCTAAGAGGTCTCTAAGGTTTCTCTCTTTCATCGCATAACCGTGATACACACACCTCGAAATGACAATGATCGATCGACATATTAAACGTCTAAACGTGGCGTCGACCGAGAGTTTCTAAACACCGGGGGGAGGGGGGGGGGTTAGGCAGATAGATTTTGGNACGTCGGGATCCGATCCTGCTTCTTCTACTATTTTTTCCCCGGATCTTTAGAAGAGAACCACATCCTCTGAACTCTCTTAGGAACGCACTCCCCTCTCTAGCTCAGCCGGCGAGCGAGCGAGCGCTACGCGAGTTTATGTATATTCGTATTAAAAGACGAGAAACCAAAAAAAAAGAGAGGGGGGGAACGCGTACACCTGCGCTTGTACCGCTTATTACATCGCCGATTCCTATCTACAAGTCGTATTCCTTTTTTTTTTTTTACAAATATCTACTTACGCTTCTTTACGTTGCATGAAAATATATCATCTGACATTTGCGTGTGTATGTGTGCGTGCGTGCGTGTGTGTATGTGTGTGTGTGTGTTGGTTGTTCGAATGTGTGACCGTAGAACTACGCTACACGTTTACCTCACACGAAGAGTTCGCGCGGCTGGTGTACAATTTCGTCGTCTGTCCTAGGCTGCTGGTCGTTTGTCTATGTTTGTTAACGCGTTAACGCGCGAATCGGTCAACGCGCTGGGAAATGTCGAGAAACAGACGGTAAGGAAAAAACGCAACGTTCCTCATCGCGTGTGCGGAAAGGTTCCTCCTTCTTCTTCCTGTTTCGCACTTAGTGCCGACGACTACATCCGACTATGTCGCGCGGTTTGAAACCGCGTACGGCCCGGCGCTATTACAATGTAACCGATGCATCGCGCGCGCTTAACTGAGTAACGTGCTCGAGTCGGGTGCGGGAAAAAAACGCAGGATGTAGATTTTTTACACAGCACTCCCTGAGACGTCGCCTTCTTTCCTTCAGTTTCAGAATAGTGGAGAGGGTGGGGGGGAGGGGTGGTAAGGTGTATTGTACAGTCATTACATTATATCGTATATAATGCCTAATCACTCCTGGGAACATTACATGTACCCTAATTACATGCTCTATCGCTACCGGGAGGGGGGAGGGGGTAGAATTTGTCCTTTCCTCCTCTTCTTCTTTTTTCGCTTCTCGTAGTCGAGACCGTACAAAATAACGACCACCGCGCGTGTTTACGTTCGAGACACGCGACATACGACGGGATACATGTCGTCTCTGTACATTCTATTACAACAACACGACAGTATTCTCGCTTAACACATCACACACCGCGACCGTGAGAGCTGAGATCGCAACGCAAAGTCACCGGTTAAGTTTCATTGCAGACGCGGCGGAGAGAAAGACGACGAACGAGCCGCCGCCCGTCACCCGTGCTCGCGCAGGATCATTCGGACGTGCGAGAGCGACGAGGCGCGACTCCGGCAGCGACAACCGAGGGAAAGCCAGCGAGGGATTTCCGCGATTTCCCCGGCGGCTTGTCCGCGAGACGCGGCACTCGCCATCTTATTTCTCGACTTACTATTCACGCGGGCTAAAATAAATCTTTGCTCTTCCGAACGTCGCGGACGATCACAGCTTTTTTTTTATCTCTTTACAATCTGTCGCGTATATCATATAAATTGTACCTCCAATTATATTACGAACGTTTTATTGTATTTAATTGCTTTAGGTGACACGTACACGTATAACACGCCTACGTGTGAGTACGAATAGAAGAATACGATTACCTATCACATTAACGCGAGAGACTACACGTCACAGAGAGAGCTCTCTCTCTCTCTCTCTCTCTCTCTCTCTCTCTCTCTCTCTCTCTCTCTCTTTCCAGAGAGAGCAAGTAGCCCAGAAAGGAATGCTCGCAACCATCAGCTGACACGCCGGTCGTTATCGTGCGGCTTCTTCTCACGCTCGTCGCCGTCCTCGACTCCGGTCGAAGGTAACAAACGACGACGACGTTTACGCCGGCAAACAAATACTTCCGCTTTCCGGAAAAATGAAGGGTGTCAATCGCCTCGTTACCTTTGCCCTTGCATACATACTGTGTGTCCCTGACGTGGGATGAACTCGCAAATAAATATCTCGAGAGAAAAGAGAGATAGAGGTGTAGAGGGGGAGGAAGAGAGAAAGAGAGAGAAAGAGAAAGAGAAATCGTACACTTATACCCAAGGTAGACAGGCGTAAGGGGCGCAGCTATTCTTACGTTGGATGCCCACGAACGGAAGCGAGTGTCTTTGCCTGTGTCAGTGTTGACGAGGCTGAGGATCCAGTTGCGTGTTTTTATGCGCCTGCGGCGTTACGTTACTCGGCTGTGCCGGTTGCTCCTGCCTGTGTTGCTGCTGATACAGGTGTCGGGGCTGGTGATGTTGCTGGTGCTGCTGTGATTGGTGATGCTGCTGCTGCTGCTGCGATTGGTGCTGATACTGCGGCTGGTGTTGCTGCTGATACTGCGGCTGGTGGTGTTGCTGCTGATATTGCGGCTGGTGGTGTTGCTGCTGATACTGCGGCTGGTGCTGTTGCTGATACTGCTGTTGATGCTGCTGCTGTCGTTGTTGATGCGTTTGTAACGCACTGTGTTGCAGTGTACCGTGCTGTTGCTGCTGCTGCTGTGGCTGCTGCTGGCCCTGTTTTCGTTGCTCCAATCCGGCCGCCACGTAAGAAAATACGCAGAGAACAGCGTAGCAGATCTCAGATGCCTGCGAACGAGGAAGCGTTTGATGCCACCTGTGCAGGTACTCGGTTCACGTTTAATTGACAGACGGAAAAATTAATGAGAGACATCAGAGATTAATGTCCGTGAAACGTGAGAACGGGAGAATTAAGTAAAAATGTCATCAACTGAATCGAAGAAACGGAACTTACGTGAGATGTGAGAAACGAAAGAAACTCAATGAGATAAACCACACGCGATGTCGGTCTCGCGCTTACAGGTCATGTGACGACCCTCCGACCGGACTTTGTGAAGGGTAAATGCGACCGAAAATATTCTATGTATGCAGCGAACCGCCTCTTCAGCCTGTTACACAACACACAACTACATATGTGACCGACGCACGAGGAAATAAAAAATTCACGACGTATTCTACATATAATTATATATAGGTAATTTTTTTCCTCGGAAAAAGAGAGAATTACGTTGTCCACTTTATGTCAAATAAAACAGATGTTTCATGATTTCTTCTTAGGATTAAACACCTTTTATCATTACGATGAAGATTCTACGAGATTTTCGCCAGGAAAATCGTAGAAAATCGGACGTATCAATAATTGACGGGACAGAATGACACTCACCATTTGTGACTTATATTTACGTTGAATTACTTGTCTAGTTTTAGGATCTGAAACAGAAGAAAGTACATGGTGAAATCCGGTCGGCCGAACAACCGAGATGGCGTAAATTGCAGCGTAAGCGTGTGTGTCACTAACGTGGAACTACATACTCCACGAGACGTGTCTACGGGCGTGGAAAGCGGTATTATATTAATAATTGATGCGGTATTCGAGATATGTGGTCTCACACTTACTGAATTCTTCCAAAACAAAGATTCCATCCTTTTGAGTAAAGCACTTGCGGATATGATCGAGTCTTACAAAAAACTGCAAATAACACAATTGTATTGCGTTAGTCAGTGGTCTACGGCATGTCGCGCGTACATCTGGATCTACCCGATCATGCACACTCGTGTGACGAGATTCCCCATCTTATGCGCCGACAACAATAATCGACCGTGTGTGTATATACGTGTATGTGTGGCTATGGGTGTGTATGTGTGTGTGCGAAACAGCTCTTTTTAAAGGCGTGAGAGATGGATCGTGATGCTCGTCCGACGATAAACGTCTGCTTCCACCCTTAACCACGCGCTCGACGGGCTCTGTGTACAGATCTTTTTCATGTATCGATGTTTTTCACACGCTATATCGTATACTCTGTGTGTGTTTTATTCCGTACGCGTCACCATACGGAATTCACGTATGAAAGTAGGCGTTTGGAACTAGGTGTTGCTTGTGATACCTCGACATTAGAAAAATCGTCCGGAAAAATTGTACGTTACTCTCCATCGACTGCCTCGCTCGTTGGGTACGGTGACACGTGCAACACACACGAGACACGGAGGGTCGTCGTTAAATCGGTTGTAACATCTACAATTGGAGTGATCGTTATCGATAAAGTTACACGTCGCTCACGAGACAGCGATAGATATGATTGACGTTGAATGCGAAGCGATGCTCGTATACGCAGAAACACTATGTCGGAAGGAGATCGCGTTTCTTCCGTTTGTCCGATAAATGCACGAAAAACGTTTATCCCGAAGACGCTTATCTTTCTTATATTTCGCATGAAAAACATCGTCCGTCCGCGTCCCGAAATCCTACTTGGCGGGTAGAATGGCGGTTAATTAAGATATTTGATCCACAGTCCTGGATTTCCAGCGGCGATATTAAGGGGCTATTGCAGAAGTTTATTATTTACTGAAAAAAAAATTGTTTTTTCTATAACTTTATTTAACTATCTAAATGTAGTTTAGAAGAAATTGAAAGTAGAAATTAGAAATAGGATATTAATTAAAGGAATAAAGGAAGGTATGAAAAATTGCACTTTTAGTTGCGAATACCTCAGCTTCTCAATAGTCAATCATTTTCTAACTTTACAGACGTGTAGATGCATAATATTTCCATCAAAATGCAGCTAAAATTTAAAAGGATTCCTGAAAAGATGGTTCGACAGACCGACTACCTCAAAAAACAAGCAATAAAATTCCTAATAAATGTGAATATAAATTTTAAAGAAAAAAAAACGGGTTTCTTCAACTTTCCGCGGATTTTTTAGTTTCTTTCCGAAAGATAAAAAAATTCGTTTAGAAAAATTCACTTACGATTAAAATCTGCCATGTTCTTCCTTTCGGCAAAGAAAATAATTAATTAACAAACTTTAATTAATTATGATAAAGAAATATTAGCTCTTTTGTGCTCTGATTTGCGAATTAAATTAATTTACTCTACCCGTCGGATAGGATTTCCGAACGCAGTCCTGCGTGCAAAACGAACGACCGATAAAGTACGAAATTCTCCCGTATTCAGAAATATTCTGAATGTCAATGCGCTCGAAGTCGCGGTTTTATCGTCCTGAGAGAACTCTGAGCGCACGCGATCTTATTCTGCCGAGCAGTTTTCGTCACGCAATAATCTCTCGAAAAGGACGAGTGACAGACAGACAGACCAAGTGGCGCGCTACGCATGTTGGAGGGGAAAGATTGCAGGTAATCGATAATCGACAACTGTCGTAATACCAAAGTGGAAATATCCATCGCACGTGCATAAGGTGTGTGTATACGAGCTTTCGAGTAAACGAAAGAAACGAAATCGGAAGGCTCGAGTCCAAGTACCTCGGCATGCAAACACACACACACAGGAACAACCTTCCTGGGGAAGCCGCGTCTAACGATCGTGTTCCTTACAACGCATGCACAACCCTACAGTATATAATAATCGCTACCATTCGATCGCAAATATTCACAGGAGCGAGCAACAGGAGGACCGCTCTCGCAAAACTCAACTTCCAGACCGACGACTCTCAGACAACGGGAATTTCCAAGATTAGTGTAATCTCTCGAATTTTCCAAAATAGTGTAATCCAATTTAATATAATTTAACGGAGAGAGGATATAATTGAATTTTGCAAGTTTCGTCACGCGCTGAGTTTTGCGAGCGAACGGTCCCCCCTCGGTGAGGCGGCAAGCGTAAAAAAAAGCGCACCAGCCAGGATCTCTACCCCAGACTACCAAGGACTACCGGCGAGACCTCAAAAAAGTGACTACCGAAGACACCATGCATCATTTAGCCGCTAATCTCGGCTAATAATCTGAGCCTCTAAGCAATAGACGATCGAGCTGCGACGACGGCGAACGAAGCGGCGAACGTCAGCGGTATAGTGGCAGGCGTAATAGCAGCGGCAGGCAACTCTGGAGATGGCCTAAACTTAATCGTAAATGTCACTGATTGCTTAGCGTCGATAAGTTGCTAAATGTGCAATTGTATTATCTAATACAGACCGGTGGACGTGGTCATCGACAATGATGCACGGTCGTGATATATATATCGATCGTGGGTGGTATATATAATCGAGGAGGGAGGGGCGAAGAGGCATGGCGAGATAACAAATGTCGAATATAACAAACGTCACTGTCGGGACGGGACGAGAGGGGGGGAGGAGGGGGGGGGAAGAGAATCGGTACAATGTCGTAAACAAGAAACATTATGTAGCAGTGCCATGCTATAAAAGTGTATATAATATATTGTGGCAGAGGTATATACGTGAGGCTCACGAGTCATAGTTTTCACGACGATCTCGCGGAGAGTCTCCGTTCGTAAAAAAAAAATATATATATATATATGTTCGGACATCACTATACAGCACGAGAAACCATTGCTCTACTACATAACTAGCAGTGTGTCTGGTAGATTCGTGGGAACGATGTGTATCACGACCATGTAAATCGGGCAGCTCAATTCTTGTCGGTTCGTGTGTTGTCCATTACAAAAACCCCGTTTGAGCAGCAAGGCGGAGAGAGAAAGAGAGCGAGAGAGAGAGAAAGAGAAAATTACTTATTAGATATTAATTTGCGAGTATACATAGAGAGAAAGGTCTCTTTAGATTTAGTGCATGTGTTTATATATAGAATATAAAATAATATCAAATATGATTTTATTTGAGTAAAAATGTCTCACTTAGATAAGCCTTGTTTGATAAAAAAAAAACACAATATCATTTAGAGGAAATAATATTTCGTCCTCAATAAAAAGAATTTATCTCGTTACATGTGAAATATTGTTCCAGTGGAACAAAAAAAAGTTCCTTAATATTTTTCTAACACAATGTTTCTTTTTTCAAATAATTTATTGCTTGTAACAATCATTGTAACGTTTAGATAAAAATATAAAATAAATATGTTACTGGACGTAGAAAGATATTTATTGTTTGAGAAACCAAACAATCCTGTTTGTTGAATCAAACACTCGTTTGTTTGCTCCATTCCAAGAGACAAATTTATTTCAATTAGAGAAATTTTATCGGAGAAATCTTTTTCTCTGCGTTTTGTTCGAATTCTCGGAAGAATAAAGCGGATTTCCCGGCGATCTAAATTAGACCCCGTACGATTTTACACGACAAAATTCTACACGAAACTCCCATCGCGATCGGATTGATTTAGAGATTCGATCGTTCATGTTCGACGGTTACCTTCACGCTCCGTTTATTTGTTTCACTTAGTATCGAGCAATAGTAAGTATTCGGCTAAGTACGATGGCTCCCGATTTTGCTGGTCGACTATGGTAGAAATAAATAGAGGATAAATGGAGGCAGCACTACGGGTATGTAATAATGCATAAAAATTTAAGGCCGCACTCCGAGATTCCGCGCAAAGTGGCTTTCACAGCGCGCGAACGGAACTAGTTTTCTACAGCTTGCTCTCGCGAGCACAGTTCAACCTTCTTACTCGGCATCACACTGCTTACGATCTACGTTTCGCTTGTTCTCATTGATGACGTGAAATCGATCAAAGGAGAAGCGAAAGGCTCGTCATAGATGGAGCGTCGCATCCGGAAGCTCTACACAGAGGAAAAGATCTCCTTGGATTCAATAAAATTTCTTTAATTGAAAGAAATTTGGACGATGGAGCAAACAAACGAATGTTTGATTCAATAAACAGGACTATTGTTTGCTTTCTCAAACAATAAATATCTTTACATCGAATAACATATTTTTTGTGTTTTCATGCAAATTTTATAATGTCATAAGCTATAAATAATTTGAAAGAAGTAACATTCTAACATTATGTTAGAAAAATATTTAAAAAAAAACTTTTTGTTTCAGTTAAACAATATTTAATATATATGTATAACGAAATAAATTTGTTTCCATTGAAAGCCAAATATAATTTTCTTCAAATATTGTTTTTTTATATCAAACAACATAGTTTATTCTAGTGAAACGACAATTTCATTATTCAAATATAAAATGATATTTGACATTAGATTATATTGTTTATATTAAACAAACTCAAGTGAAACAAACACTGTCAGATCCAAAGAAATCTTTTTCGCTGTGTGCGGAAAGGTAAACCAGGATACTTCGATACTTCTTATGGATCCTCGATGAGATCCGTACAGCTACGTCGCAATCGCTACGATTCGATCGTGTCGTGATCAAAGACGACAATGAATATTCTACAGATTTAGTCAATATCTTCCGATTGTATCGCATCGTATATCGCGGCCGAGAGAGAAAGAGAGATACGGTGTGTAAAGTGGAAGCTGTAAATGATCGTGACGTAATGACTGTGTACGGACTTTCATGTACGAGTGATAGGCTATATATAGGTATATATATATAGTTGCATTGTGTGTGCATCGAACATCGCTCTACAAGTTGCACTAAACACTACTTACAAATATTTCATCTAAACGATATATATATAGGTACGTCGTCGGACCTTTCGATAAATACGACAAACACTGTTCTGCATATTGTTCATTACTGAAGAGGTATATACCTGAGAGTTTCAACTTTACGATATATATCGTACGGAGACATATAATATATATGTATGTATATATATATTACAACTAACACACCGATCGATCGTAGAAAAAACAGTAAAGATAGACAGAGCAGATCAGTGAATTCGAATGCAATTTGAAGAATGTATAAGTAGATATATATAATAATATAGTATATAATATAATAACGGCCAAAAGTAATGGTAAAAATAAATAAGCATCTCCGGAACACGGCCAACATTGAGTATATAGTCAATACTGGATTTATATAACAAACAGTGATTTAATTGATTGATACCTCGAAATCCTGTTTGCCCAGCCGGGGCAATGTCGATGGACAGGACAAGAACAGAAAACAGAAAAACCAAATTAAAACCTTTGGTAACAGCAGTAATCCACTCAGTTAGATATATATATAGATAGATAGATAGAGCTGTACACGATGATATTACAGCTATTTATGTAATATACCTATCGTCAATGGCCAACCGTTTGAAAACAGCAATGTTTCATTGTTCAAGGACCATCTCAAAAGTTCCCCAAGCTGAGAAAAGTCTATCATCCGATATCCGAGATCGACGAGAGATCCGAATGTCCCGTGGGCATTTCGTCATTCGCGCAAGATTTCCGTCAATGAGAGAGAGAGAGAGAGAGAGAGAGAGAGAGAGATATATAGATGGAGATAGAGAGAGAGAGAGAGAGAGAAAGAGAGAAATAGAGACATTCGCGAGTGTTTATCGTCGCGGTGGAGTCAGCACGGTGAAAACAGCGATTTGTCTATTATGATCGCACGGATCTTTCGCTACGTTATCATCATCATCTTCTCGTTTCTCTCTTCTTTTCACCGTTTTCTTTCTCTTTACTCTTTTTTTCCTCTTTTCTTTTGTTCTTCTCTTATCTCGAGCCACAACGAATAGACTTTCCTCGCGTATATAATCACGACAGATAAAAAAGTTGTTAGACTTATGGAAAAAATATAATGGCATCCAAACATTCAAATACAAATGATAAGATATAGGAGTAGTGTTCAAAAGACAGTCTGTATATATATATATCGCCCTACACCTTATTTCCTATGTATGTATATATAGATATATATATATATAAAAGTATATAATGATAAATGTATAATATATATATAATTATATAATACAGAGATAAAAGAGTCTGCAACTGCACATCGAGCTTCCATGCAAGAAAACATTGATTGTATAACGCTTGAACACAATATTGTCCAATAAAGTATATAACCGAGAGAGGATATATATATATATATATAATCGGAGTCGTATATAAAGTACGTTACAGAACAATTGCGACTAGAGAAAGATTCGATTTAGAAAATCGGCTTGACGACGAATATAGAACGACTATTCTTCCCGCTGAAGGTGTCGTGTGACGCGTTGGTGTACGTGTGGCAGTGTGTGTGTGTGTGTGTATGTGTGTGTGTGTGTACGCACGTGTGTGACGTCGATAACGTTTGCTCCGACCCTTTGATTTTCCATTTCCCTTTTTTCGGTGTGAATTCGTGTCGTTACGCGTGTGAGTCTTCTCGTGTATTTGACAGTGATCCCCTCCCCCCTGTCGTGCACCCCCTTCTGATGATTTGGAATATTCTAATTGGATATTCGCCGGTCAAGCCACCTTGACAAGCTCGACTCGTTTGTGACCTCGTCATGAACGCACAATAACGCGGTGAAATCACGTATAGATACAAATCAATTAAGCAGATCATAGTGGCTAGCAGTGGGAGATAATATTGAGTGGTCCTTGCATCAATGCAATAATGAAAAAGACACTGAGAATATTCAATGATCGAGAGAAAGAGAGAGAGAATATGAGAATGGTAAAAAGACGTATACGGTGATTGTGATTGCGACAACTGTGGATTCCCTATCCTGTCGAGATTCAACTCGCTGCCATTTTTGCGCTCTTGTCTCGCTCTTTGTCCTTTAGTTTTCACGAGCGCCCCCATTCAAGTATATCTATTCGGCATTCGAGCAACATAACACAACGAGCGTTGTCGAGACTACAACGTACAACGCTACCTCGGACCGCGTCATCGCGATCGTTGAGCCGAGACGAAGGCGATAATCTCTACAAACGGACCCACAGCTCGTGGTAAAATGACACATTCTTTGACATATGTTTCTATCACTGAAATAAACACATTGTTATAACGTCGCTGAAGTCAACGATAGACATCGACCGGAAAGGAACACGAGACATTGTATAATCGGAAATGCAGAATGGTCGGAAATGACGAAAGGTGATAATATCGTCAAATTAAAAGTTCCCAATATATGTATATATATATGGTGTCAAATACGGTCCAACATAAGACAAACAATTGAACGAAGGAAAAAAAAAATATATATATATATAAAGAGAAAGATAGATATAAATTTGCGCAATCCTGTGAGAGAGAGAGAGAGAGAGAGAGAGACAAAGGGAGAAAAAAAGAGAAATAGAAGGAGAGCCAGGCTCTCGTTCTTCCTGCATCGTTACAGCGTAAAGTGTGCGCTCGCGAGTGTGAGTCATACCTTGCTATTCGCGAAGAGTAGACCAACGCCCTCCATGCAAACTTGCAGAAGCCCGCCCTCGCCCGTTCGCATGTCCTGCACCGGGAATTCGCCACCGAGCTCGATGCCCACGTTCGCGCCTCGCCCGCGAGCCGCGGCCTTCTCCATGGCATCTTTTATGCAATAGTACAGATCCTTGCACTGGAAACAACGATCGTCACGTTACTACCACACATTCCGCATCTCGCTAGAAAATGTCCACCGCCCATAATACCTTCGGATCTCACTGTTTTAATAATTTAATATTAATGTATCTCTCCTACGTATTCGGTCAATTTTGCTGACACTAATTTTATATACTTTTATTTTCTACTGTAAACAACTCGCAATGATTTTAATATTAACGATTCGTTTCGACTCATATGGAATAAGTTAACAAGTCGATGTCGGTGCATTTTAAGTAACTAGATTAAATTAAAAGTTGACTAATTTTAAAATCGACCGAGTGAAAAATTCTCAACTTGACTTTTAACCGATTAACGAAAAAGTTATCACCAAACCTTAGAAAATAATTGTTATTTAAAATATTCATTCCGTCTTTAGATAATTTCTGTGATCACGACAATGATAACAACACGATGTCAGAGATTTAATCCACATCCCCCTCTCCGTTATTTTTTCCCATCTTCTCCTGAGAGAGAGACACGTACCTTCTTCGTATAATATTTATGCAACTCGGTATCGCCGCCGCTTCTCCTCCACAGGCACAGGACCTTATTCTTCGGGCTGTACGTCATGTTGACCACGCGCTCGTACCACCAGCGTTCGACTATCACGCCGTTCACCGATCTCAGCACGAGGCCGTCGTGGCGTACCTCGAGGAACCGCAGGTCGCCCTCGGCGTCCACCCCGGAGTGCACGGTGAACGACTGCCGGTGCATCTGTCGTGACGTCAGGGGCTTCAGATCGATGTCGTTTCCGTGCTGAAACGTCGTAGGAGAGGCGAAGTTGACGGCGTCCCGCTTCACACAGTCCACGGCTGCCTACGAGCCACTTACGAGATTATTGATCTGGTCGAGCAGTTGGTTCAGTTCGTGGCTGTAGATGAGACCGATGTGGCTCTTGCCCAGCAACCTCCGCACCTTCCGCTTCAGCTCGTTCTTATCGACGTTCAGCATCACCAGAATAGCGGTGAGATTGTGCAGCAGGGTGCACAGAAGTCTGTCCTCGTCATGCTCCAACCGTCGCCTTTCGCTCTCGCTCAAACTCTTGTATCTGTCACGTGTGTGTAAAATTTTATCGACAATGTCGCGTCTCATCATCATCCAATCGTTAAGGCACTTGCTTCGCCGCCAGTCGTCTTTCGTTTGACGACGTCAGCGGCGAGATAACGCGTGCGTCTTGCGAAATGCGTTCGAACGAAGGGATGTATTTTCGTGAAATGACACCCGTGATCGACGGATCACGTTTATAATAAGTTATACCGAAAACTTTCCTTTTGCTCGAACAATCGCTAAATAACTGTAACATCAACGCGTCCGCAATCTCCCTTTTCTAGCCTGTCTCCTCTCAAGAGACCCCTCCTCACCTCTCCATCATTTCCCCGGGACCTTGGTCCATGCCCATCATGTCGCGCTCCTGCGAGACGGCGTCCAGGAAGGCGTCCTCCCAAAACTGCATTTGGTCCCACAGAGGGGATCTCTCCTTCCCCAGCAGACCTGAATTCAGACATCGCGTATATTTATATATTTATATTATATCTATAATATATTATATTATATTAATATATTAGTTATAATATATTATAGATATATTATATTTATTTTATTTCTTTTTATTTGAATATTTCTGTACGAATATCCATTCGCTAGATAAATTCACCCGAGGGTGGAACAACCGGGCCTGAGTTTCCGGTTAAAGAGGACGCGATACCTTCGAAGAGATACGTCCTCGCAGCCTCCGGGCTCGGTTGCGTCGTCGTGGGTATCAAGCTTCCGCCGTGATAGCGGAACCCGGTGCTCAAGGACGACTTGCTGGACCAAACGCTGCCGGAGCGCTGCTTGCCTTGCCGGGGAAACTAGAATCACAAGAGCGCGTAAGAGTGGAGTTAATAGGCGTCCTCGAGCGAGCGAGAGAGCGAGCGAGCGAGCGAGAGAAAGATAACGAGAATATCGAGAAGAAGAATTCTATGAAGATCTCTCAATGAAGCGTTATAGCGACGCATAAGAGCGCATCATATTCTCTATCGGCGTCCGTCGATTCTAGCGGTTACACAAGGCAATTGAACGAACTAACAATTCATTCGCACAGCTAATCGCGCTAACGATGCGTCGTGTCGTGTTCTCGAAGGTCAAAGGGTAACTTGAGATCGGAAGGAAACGAACGAAGGAAGCTGCTCGCTGCCACAGACGACGCGCGTCGCAAGTATCTTTTCTCTTGTATCTCGACTGCGGCGATTCGCGATGACGCACGTCGCTGTTACCCTTCGATCGCGATTCTATCAGCGTCGGCGTGTCCTGCCTGGATGGATGAGAAAGTGTCGGTGAGGTTCGGGTGTTTCGGAATGATGGAAAGCGCTTCTCACATCGAGTCGATACTAAGTTGATACTAAGTCGATTATTACTTGTCCGGCGGCGTGTCGAAGGACGAAGAGGGAGTTTCGTTACTACTCCTAAGGTGCGCATATTCAGGCATTCAAGTATTCGAACTTGGAGAACACGGAGCCACCGAGAGCTCGCTAGCACACGCTCGCGCGTACGTCTCGACGGCCTTCATTTCGCGCCGTGATCGCCCGGATGTTATATCTCGCGGCTAAGCTGTAATTTCGGACTCTAAGCTATTCTCGCCGGTGAACTCGACAGGAATGGACGATGCTACGAGTGTGTTGTTCTACAAGATAACAATTACCCAGACAGCCCGCTGATTTCGCGCAGTGTCCGCTGTACATTTTGTCGGCAGCTTGTTAGCAGAGATACAACGGGATACGCTGACAGAGATAACAGACTGACGGCGGAAACCGAGAGCGGAATTTGCCGTTTAAGCGTATGGATGGACCGTTTAAGGTGGTTAATTCATCAAACTACTTTTTGGAAATTCCTTTAAATTTTAGGCACATATTAGCGGAACTACTATCTACAAGTCTGTAAAGTTAGGAAACGATTGGTCATTCGGAAACTGAGATATTCGCAATTAAAGACGACACTTTCTATACGTATTTCTTGAGGTCTTGTTCCTTTAACGTCCTATTTTTAACTTCTACTTTGAATTTCATTTATACCACATTTGAAATTTTCATGAAAAACTACTGTAATATTAAGGATTGGTATGGAGACGTATAAAAATTTCAGAATTATAGACCGTTTTTGTTTAGAAAATATAGCCCCGTAGAAAATTTATAATTTATTGTATCCCCACGGTCTATGTGTACATATATACGCGTATATAAATAAATATATATATGTACTACTTTTTATTAAATGTGTCTCTATTAGCTCAAATGACATATAAATAAAACATTAATAAGAAAAAAAATATATACGTAATATCTTCGTGTTTTTAGTATTGTGTGCGTATTTGCCTTAATTTCGTTCAAAATTAATATTTATTACTTATGACACTTACTGACAGCTAAATCAAATTATAGGAAAATCCTTTTTTCAATAAATAATAAACTTATGTAGGGATTCCTTAATCACCATTAAAAATCCGGCACTTTATGGACCAACTACCTTAAGTATATCAGGTTGATGCAAAGATTCGTTCCGTTTTTGAGTCAGTTCTCCGCTGAGAAATGCCGGAATTTCTACAAGCGCGAAATCGTCCAACTACCGGAGAGATGGCGGTTCGGCATCGAACAAAACGACTGATTCATATAATAAAATAAATAAACGTTACACATTTTGATCGAAAGAACGGAATCGAATCTTACATCAATCCAATATATATTTAAACACTGAGCACACTGCGTGATATCCTGCTTCGGTTTCTGCCGAGGCAATCCGCTGTCGAATTACATCAGCAGGCTCTGTCGGCAGAACACGAGCTCAATACAGAATGGCAATAATGGGTCTGCCACCGGGGTGTATTCCGATCGAATCTGCTGCCAATCTGCCGGCATACCGCTAACACTTTGCTTACCGGGTATAAAATATTAAGTATATAATAAACTAATTCAGTAGGTAATTTACATTGCCTTGCTCGACCTCGCTATCAGACACGGTGCTTCGGAAGGAAGCTTGGTGCGCTTGCCGAAAAGCAGGGTTAGTGATAATGCTACCTCCGTCTGTGGATAAAGCTTCGCTGCTTCCCGTTCCACCACCCCGCCCACTCTAAAAAACACATGACACGTGTGCGGTTGCACGTTATAATGGAACGCGAGCATTCGGTCGTGGTGTTTCTGTTTTTCATTACTAAACTTTACAAGGGGCCGTTAAAGAAGACAAAGAAGAAGAAGAAGAGAGAGAAGAAAGAAGAGGAGCGCTATATTAAGCCGACATAGTGTACACCAAGAGAGAAAGAGAGAGAGAGAGAGAGAGAGAGAGAACAACGTCTCGTCTATCTCAGGACGGGAGGAGGTATGTACATTTTTACCGTGTTCTTTTACAATTACAGCGATACTGCATATATCGCGACGCCTAAATACCGTGGATACTACTGGCCAACTTGAAACTCAACTTTCGTACTTGGGATACTCCCGAGTGATTCAAACGACGAATGTACGCCGTGCGCAGTGTGAGTGCGGAAATTTTATTCTCAGTTTCTCTACCTCGGAATCGAACGAAGTGAGCTTGCTCAGAAACTTCCCCTTCTTCGTGAACATGTCCAGAAACATGTCCGTCGTCGACTGGCTCGTGTCCCCCGTTGCTGACGGTGCTTGCGCGTGCGGCATGTCCAGATGCACCTGCGGCAGATCTAATGTACGCGAAAACGTTAATTAATTAATGCAAACCCCGTTGTGTCATTAACATGTATTTAAACTGTGCGTATTTATTTCTCTGAAAGCTCCTGCTATCTCGCTGCGGTCGTCTTGTTTAATATAAACATCAGAAACGTAAAATATTCCAAAAGCTTTCTTTTTACTCTAACAATCAAGAAATAACCGTAAAATTAACGTAACATGTTTTACGGTTGTTTGTTGATCGTTAGGACAGATGGAAAGTTTTCGAAATATTTTACAATATTTTACAAGATGCTCAGTCGATCGTAAAAATATCATTTTACGGATATATCCTTTTACTTCAACATAGACAGAAAGAATTTCCGCCATACGTTTTCTCGCCTCTGACGCCTCATTAATCAAGATGGCCGCGATGAGAAAACGGAAGCCTTTAAATTGATAAGTTGCTCGACTCAATCGACGAATATTTTAAGAACAGTTCTTGAAAACACACCCGATTTTTGCGTGCTATCCGCGAAGTCGGGTTGATTCGGCGATTGCGGGGATTTCAAGTTCTCCCTGCTGCCGAACGGGCTGGATGCCTGCGGAAGAAACTCTTCCTTTATTTATGATCGCACAGCATCACTAAATGTTAAATAAACACATAGAAGAGACGGAAGAACTTTGAATTATGTCGCGATGATGTGCAATCGCGAACAATAGGTGTGAAAAACTGTTTGAGACGCTCGTACCTGCGACATCAACGAGCTGTCGAAGCCACCTTCGGATAGATCTTTGCTCCAATAATGCGTGTGAGCAATTTCCATCAGTTGGAAGACAGAAGCCATTCCGCCCAGTCCGAAATTAGTATACGTATGCGCGAGACCATACGTCACTGCTTGAAGGCACTTTAACATTCCCTTGTACACGGGTTTCGGTATAGCCTGCGAGAGAATGAAACAGAGTCACGTGAAACGTGCGTTTATACTAATCGAATATAATTCAGGCTACATTTTAAAACGTTCTTTTCGAGGAAAATTTTACTTAGCGGCTGTCAAAGTTCGATCCATTGAGTAAAATTTTTCTCAAAAAGAAAAAAAAGTTTAGAAATGCAATCCAAATAGATATTATTATTCAATAGATACAAGCACGTGAAAACGACGAGCGAACGAATGAACCGTGAAACGTGACAATGCGGCAGATAACTTAGTCAAGTTAAACCACAATCGAAACTCACCACATCGTCAATGTGATCGTCCGGGCTAATTTTTCTATTGAGACCTTTGTTCAGCTTGGTCACGACCAAATCCCGATAATTCTCGTCCTCCATTAGCTTCTTCACTCTGTTCAGTTTGAGCCAGCCGACGCCTTCCCCTGCCAACACTTGCGTCACCACCTGAAGGATTCATGAGAAGACGAATGTAAGATCAGGTGAGATCGATCTCTTTTTTTACACGACAGTGACCTTTAACGTCGTGAAAGCGCAGCTTCAACGTGTACTCACATCGTTCAAGAAAGCTTGATTGTCGCTGTTCGTGCTAGAACGTTCCGCGTTCTGCATTCTCTGCGCGTCTTCTTGATTAACTCGGTGCGAGGAATGCTTTATCAACGAGGAGCGTTCCACTAACCCGGTTTTTCCTACAAGGAAGTCGAGAAATCACAATGACCTCGAGCCTTTTTTCGCTAGTCTCAACGATATTAAGTCAGTCTCGCACGTACCTTTGGGAAATGGTCCAAGAATTTGAGCCTTCTCCTTCGATTTCTGATTCTGCGGGAAGAAGCTACTGCCCCTGTTAGAAGTGTTTTTACTACCTGCGAAAATTACGTACAATTTTTTAATTATAATTATAATTATAATTTTTAATTATATATTATATATAACATAAAATATATATGTATATGTTTTTATTTTATTATATTTGTAATATTATGTATCGTAATATATTGCGCGTAATAGGATTGATAGAAGGATTAGCCGAACGTACCGAACAAATCGCTGAACATACTGCTAGTCTGCGCGGCGAAGCCGTTTAAATCGCTGCTGATATTGCTGAAGAAATCCCGTCCGACGCCGCTACGCGTGTCCGACGCGACCAGCTGATTACTGACCGAATCTTTCCGCTGCATCATATTGGGAGACGGCGGTGCGTGCACCGGTGATTGCTGCGATTCTCCGATATTCTATACAAAAGCAAATAACTTTTATTTTACGTTGCACTTTAAAGTATTCAGAAGTGTGCATCATTTATTGACAAAATTCCGGATACTTTTCGTTAGAAATACGCGCTGAGCCTACCTTGAGTAAGCCCTTCTTCGCGGCGACTTCTTTGGCACTTTTCGTCAAATCTCCCAGTGTACTCTTGCCGACGTACGTCAAGTCGTCGAGCGTATTTTTGCTGACGCCCGCTGCGGTCTTGCTCGCCTCGATCGCGGTCTTCGACGCCTCTTGCACCGATTTCGTGGCCTCGCCCATGGCTTTCTTAGTTTGCTGCGTTAACTAATTACATTGAAACGTGGAAAATATTAAGTTGAATAAACACTGTGTAAGTTGTTGTGCGTTATACAGATGGTGGACGAAAAGGAGTACCTGCTCCAACGGCGCGAACAGACTGTCCTCGCCAGCCTCTGTAATCTTTTCCTTCGCCTGATGCTTGAGCTAGGAGAAATAATGGATTAGATGAATATGCGTGCCACTTTATATTTACATACAAACTTTTAACGTGAAAACATCCGGCTTGGTAAGAATCATTTTAGTCCAGATCTACAACAGTAAGCTGAGAAAGAGCCTCCTACCTTGTCCATTTGCGCGAGCAGCCCGTCCTGACTGCTCTGCCTGGTGGTCTCGCGCACCAGATCCTTCGCCTGGCTGGCGATCTGCTCGAACAGAGATCCCTGAGAGCCCTGTCTGAGCACCCCGTTTCCGGTACTCGAGCTGCCGCCACTGTTCTGCCGTTGCACTTCGTTGTTCTGTTTCTGCGCGATCTGCCCCGCCGAGCCCTGGCGCTGAAGCGGCGCCCCTTCGAGAAGATGCTCGGTGGGCGTCGCAGAGCTGATCTGCCGCGGCAGCAGAGGACCGCCGGTGGTGCTGAAGCTGGAGCCTCTCGCCAGGACGTTGCCGACGCTCGGCTGACGTTGCAGACCTGGTCCGGTGGGTGGCATCTAGAAATAATACAAGTGATTATTTGCAACTGTTCGCCTCCTCCCCGAGGAATCTTGAACTCGAAGTAAAAAGAGGACGCTTGGATCTTCTCTAATCTCACGCATGACATACAGTTCTTCTATCGAAAGTAATTCATATAATTCTTCGAGATGCCATTATTAATAAATTCCTAATACATAATGTAAACAATGTAGTGTGAAAAGCTATAGGCGAATACAGATTATATACCACAAATTAATATCATAATAAATGTTCAAGGCATGCGAGGATATGGTGGAAAAAATCCTCGGATGCTTTCTCCGCGGAACGTTGTACATTAATCAACGTAACACTGGCGAAATAGCCGTACGATATCTCAAAGTTCAAAGTATAGAGAAAGAGAGTTACTCATGCTACAACGCAAAGATCATGTTCAACGTAGGTTTAAGACAAAGTAGGTAGTATTAAAAAAAAAATCGTACTTCTAGTTACTTCTACAAAGAGAATCGTACTTTTCTGCAATTTATATGTAACTTACAGTCGGAACAACGTACAAGTTCAAAAACATTGTATTCCCGTGTGGAATCGCATTTGCATTGGAAGTAATGTGTTGTATCTCACGAGCATCGATGTGCAATCATCACATATGTCTCGAAGAGTTCAAACAGAAAGAAGAAACGGGGTGCAGTGTAGTAAAAATCTCATTTTTCATCTTTCATGCTGAGAAAGAGAGAGAGAGAGAGAGAGAGAGAGAGAGAGAGAGAGAGANCGGTGCGGCACATAAACTGAGGATCACAAACCGGAGACAATCAAAACTTCACAATAGCCACATTAAATATTGGGACATGAACGAAGTAGGGGACACGTCATGATCGTGTCTCAACGAATGAACGTGCAGCATAAATTCAAACCAATGTGACCTCGATTGTGACGTATAAACGGTATGGAAAAAAAGATATGTAAAACCGAGCCGTAAACGTCACCGTCGAGATAAAATGCAAATCAAGAGCGAGAAGCTGACATTCTCCTGAAACAATATTCTTAACGAGATATACAGGAGGAGGAGAAGAAGGAAGAAGAAGAGATGGCAAAGTCGTACATTCCACATATTCCCACAAAAGTCCCGGGTATACCATGCATCTGCTTTCGAATGACACCGAGGACAAAAACGTGTGTATGTGTGTGTGTGTGTGTGTGTGTACGTGTACGTGTGTGTGTGTGGTCGGCAGTCACGCGGGAGACAATACAGAGTTAAAGGTAATATGGAGATGACTCACAGGAGTGACATATCTACTGACACGCGAGGTCCTGTGAGGAGTCGCAGGACGTTCAACGTCGTTGAGCGAAGGAGCGCCTAAAGATCCCATGCTTATCCCGAACTGTGTTCCTACCGAACTTTGTGCACTCAGGATCGTGCGCGGCGTTATTGTCGACGCGGAGTCTGACTCAAAGCTACCACCCTCCTCTTTATCCTATGATCAAGCAATCCGTTAGCGTACAACGCCGGCGATTCGTTTCGACGTAACGAGCTTCGCGCGTCGTTAACATTGTTATGCAAGTAGACATTCATTCTATGGGCACCGCGTGCGCGCGCTTTATGCATTGTCACCTATCGCCAATATCTAGAAATATTGTGCGGAAAATGAAATTAGTATGAATTCGAGACTCACATTTTCATGTATGAGCGAGAATGTATAATCTTACACGAAGACAAAAAAGTTCCTCTAAAGTAAAATAAAATTTTAACTATTCTATATATATATATATATATATATATTAATTTTACTATATAAATTTCCCACATATAATTCATATAGTTTCCGTAAACAATATATTCATATTGTTCAACAATAATTTTCATGAATTGAGAGGAAAAAGTATCGGACGATATATTTTCAAAATGACAATTGTATCAGTTCGAAAATATCGTTTTTTCTGTGTCTTGCATTTTTCTCCTCTCAAACCGTAAACATTATTTTTTAATGACAAGAATAAGATATTTCTAATCGAAATATATCGAATTTTTTTATAGAAGAAAAAATTTCATCTTCATGCAAGATGATATACTTTTGCTTGTATATGAGAATATGAGCTGATCTCGAATTGATACCAATTTCTTCCACGTAGAGAACTACCGATTATGGCTCTGCGTCCGGATGCGAATTTCTTTTCTCTGATCGTGAAAGAAAAATGGAAGGAAGAGCTGAATGTTACTTTTCGTTTTCGAATATCGGAGAGATGAGATCGGACGCAACGCAAAGGGAAATCTTTCCCAGTAATCCTCGAGGCAAAAGTAGCGTGACGTGTCGTGAAATAAAAAAACTAAGTTGATAAATTTCATCGCCGCAGGGAAAGAACTTAACAAGTTCTCGCTTCGCGGGGAAAACTCGTGACCGAATGAGTATGATCGATATCTGATTCGCTCCAAGCGAATTTAACGACATTCCTAGGAGTCATGATAAGTGATAGTCTTTCTAAGCTCAAAGTTGCTCTACTGGGAAATATCCATAGAATGTGAATGCTTATCAACTTCTTCGTCGTATATAGGGTAAACTACGCGACGTGATCAGCTTAGTTTATTCTGTTGTTAGTGGACCGCTTAAAATTTTTTTTATCTACTATAACATGGTTCAAGATGAGCTTTAAGATCATTTTGACCATATTATATTAGACAAAAAAATTGTCAAGCGGTCCACTAACAGCAAAATAAACTAAGCTGATCACGTAATGTGGTTCACCCTGTATATAAAGTACCTTTCGCACGTGAAAGTATTATTTAGCTTGTACAGAGAGGTGCACAGAGAGAAAAAGACGAGAAAGAGGGTAGACGGTAGAGGGAGACTTGCGCACTTACGTTAGTGGATTGCGAGCCCTCATGAATTTTCGGATTCAATTCGAGCTCGGAGTCCCGGTTAAAGCTCGGACTGCTGAGATCGCTGTGACTAGAAGAGGTGCTCGGTGGACTTTCGGGTCGTACCGGCGAGTCCTCCTCCACTCCCGGATATTGCAAGGAACTCGGAGGGTTATAAACGTTCTTTGGGTCCACCGAGAGCGACATTTGTTGGGGCTGGCTCGCTTGCGGACAATTGTAACCTGCGGAGCACAATCGAATTCAATCGTTACCATTGTTATGCGCATCGCTAGAGCTTCATTGCCTTTTACGGCTCTCGTTTCCTCGCCGCAGACATCCTGATTAATGGCGTCGGACGAGAAAAAAGCGAGATGCCACGAGCCTTAACTTGAATTCACTCATTTTCAAGGACTCTTCATCTCTACGTTCGAACAGAAATACAATTGTTAATGTAATTACGTTAAGTTCTGCGGCAACCGTTGTTTCACCGTAATTTAATTTCAGTTACACTCATTAGGTGATTGGTTTCTATTCCACAATTGTTCGAGCACGTTTTATCATACGTAGCTTCCCGTTCCTTTATATATATGTCAGAAATTATTAACTATAGTCTTAGGGTTTCGGGAAAAAACCTTTCCGTCCCAATTTTCCCGCGGATTCTTTTGGTTTCTTATTTTCTTTACGGAAGAGGGAAAATGTAGCAAGTTTTAACTGAGCACACGTGAATTCTTTTAAACGAATTTTCGTGTGCTCAGTTAAAACGAATTTTCGTACCCTCGAGAAAGAAACAGAGGAAATTCGCGGAAAAGTTGAGAAAAAAAGTAGTTATTTCCCGAAACTTTAAAACTACAGTATTAACTCACAAACAAATAAATAAATAAATAATTCGCTCCTAACGCGTCAGATTGCCTTCATCCGCGAGAATTCGACCTCCACAACGTCGTTTGCAGACGGACTCACCCGGCGACAGATCAGACGACGCCATCTCGGAGACGAAGTCGCTCAGGGAAGAATAAGAGGAGCTGGTGCTCTCGGCGCCCTCGGAATCAGAGCCGCTCTCGTCCGTGGGCTGGCTCTCGAGCTCCCTCATCGCCTTCAAAGCGTTCGCAAGCGAGCTGCCGGAGTCCCAAACCGGGAAGTAGATCGGCTCGAGATTGCTCGCGTACCAGCGCGACTTGTCGCCGATCTGCGCCGGGTCGAACACCCCCGTCTGCACCCGCAGGAAGGCCACGTTGCTAGGCGTGAGCGACCACTCCGCCAGGAACTCGACCGCCTGGGTGCGCGCGAACTTGTTCAGGAAGTTGCTCGCCCGGGGTCGCGAGCGCAGGAACGAGTTGATCTGGAAGGCCACCACCGGCCTCGGGTAGAGCCTCAGAGTCCTCGTGTGCTCGGTGAAGTTGGCCAACAGATTTTGCGAATTGAAGAAGCGCACCATAGCGACTCGCGTGGCGATGTCCACCGAGTCCACGTCGTTGCCGTAGATGAAGGGATTGAAGGGCGCCGTCGGGTTCTGCCCGACCGCGCCCGCCTTCGGCGGGTACGGCCCGACCGACTGCGACGACATCGACGGTCGACGAGTTGGACTCGATGTACTCATGCCCGGCGAATTCAGCGGGCTGTGCTGTATGTGAGCGCACTGGTCGATACTCGGTCTGTGCTTCGTAGAAGCTACGCTGTGGGCCGGACGATTTTATTTTCAAATTATGGCAGATATTACGACTCGAAAGATTTACAAACAATAATAGGAAAATGACAGTAAATTTAAGATTAAGGGAAATTAAAATGAAAATTTATCTTAACTTTATTTAGATTTTAACGTCTCTTAATGGTACCATAACATCGATACTTAGGCTTTTACCACCATTTTCCTGTTATTGATTTTATTTTCATTTCTTTTCTTTCTTTTCAAATTATTCCAGCAATGACATCAGTCAGGACGGCCCTTAATTATCCGACATTTATCGCGGTAGTTTTGTCTATTTCGTTCGCGTTACTTGTGAGTACCGACTTCTGGAAGGAATATCTCCAGCCTATCTTCTCCTAATCGTGAAGCAAGGTGGATCGAGGTCTTGCGCGTCAATTTAAGGACTGTTCTGTCCGGTTTGAATTTAAATACATTTACACTAAGGGGCATTCCACGCGAATTAGACGTTTTCGAAGGAAAACAGCAGTTCTAGTTTCGATCAAGAAGACGTGGGAGTAACACTCGAAGACGTACCTCAAGCTCGAATGATGCAAGACCACGCTTTCCCTTCTACTCGGCGGCTGAAAAGAGAGACGCGGTGTGACGTCTTGCGAAGGTATCGGAGGGCCCGACATACTGGCCATAGCCTAGAAATTCGTCAAGAGTAGTTAACGGAGCTGAACCCGTCGGGATCACTCGGTCGCATCGTACTGATCAATTCACTACTTCCACTAGGTGGATCGATCTACGAATCATCGATCTACGAGTAAAGCGGTCAAAAACGAATATCACGTATGAACGTTGACTAATGTCTACTCGATGTTGACTACTCTCCGGCTTTCAACGGAAAAGGAAAATTCGAAGGATATTTCCTCCCGATTGCTATGATCTCTACTTCGGTGTTCCAGCGAATGCGATACGATTGGTCTACTCGGATCGACTCAGGTTCTACGAATGATAATAACGGGTCATGCATGCCACTAACTACGAAACAAAGATTAAAATGCCACAAGCGGACTGAAATTGGTGAAATATTTACACTAGAGCCAACTTGATCCATCAGTTGCATTGCCTGCGGTGAGGGTAACGAGTCATTAAAAAACACGTCTTCAACACTTTCATCGTCGTAACTGTACGAAATAGTTACGAGAGAGCTTACGAGTTACATCGACGGGCAGTTCGACGGCGACGGTTATTACCTGCTTCAAGTGATTCTTCAGTACGGTGCCCTCCGGTTCCGGCAACGGCGGCAGGCAGTCGTTCAGACCGCTGGGCGCCGTGATTTTATTGCTATCCAGATCTACCAGCCAGATGTCGTCGGGCATTTTGAAATTCTTCTTGTAGAGGAGAAAGGAGGCGGGTATCCCGATCACGAAGGGCGTCGGCGCGAGCAGCAACTGCTCCGCGCAGCTCATGCACGTCGGTAGCAACGGTATCGCCGGGAACATGTACTCCAACGGATAAATCATCGTGACGAACGCCATGACTGACATGGACAGAGCGTTGTAATCTCGGGACTGAAGGACAATCTGAAGAAGGAGGGCGTTAATTCGACACATCCGGACGATGTCCGGAGAGATGTTCGGTTTGGCTTCCGGGGCCTGGTGTTACCTTGTTCTCCAGTAAGATCAGCGTGAGAACTTTCAGACATATGTCAACGCCGAGAAGTTCCAACGGCAGATGCAGGGGGAAATCGACCAGGGAGAACCTGGTGTGGTCCGGCAGAGCGAAGCATAGCGGCGGTTGCATGCTCGGCGAAATGATCTCGACCTCGACGCGCGTCTTCGCCGGGACCGGCACGGGGCTGCTGAGTAGGCGCAGTATCCACGTCTCGATCTCGCGCACGTCGTGAAGCACGATGGAAGGCGTGCCCTCTAGAGCTTGCCCGGTCAACACGCTCCACACCGTGTCCCTGCAACGTAAGTCGTTTGGCTTATAATAAAACTCGGGGATCTTCCAGAATTACCGGAGAACGACGAGATCCGCGCACCTGTTGGTCTGCCGAGAAGCTCCCACTTTCTGCGGCGAGAAGCTCTCGTTGCACGCGTCGATGATCTTCTTTAGAACGAAAAGACACTCCCGGAACATCGTGAAGAACGGATGATGCGAAATGATGCACAACGAGGTCAAGGAGTGATTGCGAACCCTCTGCGCGATAGTGTCGTATTAAGTACAAGTGTTCAGAGAATCAAACTGGATAAGAGATGTATTCGTTTGTTTGTTCATTTATTTGTGCGGGAGAGTCATCCGTTCGGGTATAAACCGAGTACATAATTCGTAATTACGTGTGGGAAAAATCTCAACTGCAAGAAAATAATAAAAACGCATCCCGTTAATCAATAAAGTTAATAATACCGACCTGACGTCTCCGAGACGCTCGCGGCGACGGAGAATGACTGCCGCCGCTCTCGCTGTCCCCGCTCGGCGCGATGATGTCCAACCTCGGGGCGTGAGGGACCTGTGGGGTGTCCGAGTCTCTCCTGCTGCTGGAGCAATCTCTGTCAGAGTCACTAGGACCCACCGCACTGCTCCTATAGTCGCTATAACGAACAGCTAGAGATACAATCTTACACATGAATCGCGCGGGAATCGTCCGAGTCACTTAGGACGGTTTTATCTTCAAACTAACCGGCTAAGCTAATCGATTCAAGATTGCTGCCGGTCGTGTGTTAGGACCTCAGCAGATTGGTTTGTGGATTCGAGACAACGTTTCGTGTGTCTTAAATAACGCACAATTATCTTGTGTCTAGTTTTCGTCCGATTCCTGTCCGGTTACCGAAACTGAGATCTGTACTTTATCTTGCTAACATAGAAATTATGAACTCCTCGCTTATTATTGCACGACAAGTTACAAGGATTGGAAATCGGCGATTCTTATTACCGCTCGTCGATTAGCTTAACTGAAAGTTCGGTGAAAGTCTTGGGACGCTCAATTTAGCGGTGTTCCTCTCCGAGGAGATTCCGATCTTGCAAATAATCTTAAGCCATTTCACCTAGAAAATGCGGAGTCCGTGCTCCTCTCCATGCTCTTCCTCCAGCTCTCCCTTCGGAACGTGGTGTTGTACTTCTCCCTCTTGAGCGACATTCCCGTGCCAGCCGCGACGCCCACCCTTTCCATGGGTCGGTAGAAATTAACACAGATCCCATAGCGCGTTTTTCCTGCGACGTGAACGATAACGGTGACACATCGATTTGGTTAATCGCGCGTATTGCGCATATTCGAGACTAGACACGAACCTGAATCTTTGTCGGTGAGAGTGAAGGTGAAGGATGTCGCCTCTCGTAAGGCCGTGCGTTTCGGTCCTATGCTGCTGCAACCTTCCGGCTGGCAGAAGTACACCATATCCAGCGGCAGAGGAAAATCCTTGTGATCCTCCACCGGATATCTGCGTAACAACTCTGGAACCTAAACGGCAAATTTACATGAGCAACATATTATAATTATTATTAGGGATACAATTATTATATAAGTAATCAAGTGTATTCACAAGAGAGAGAGAGAGAGAGAGAGAAACTTTTACAATCAATTTCTATTTGAGCTGTGGTATAAACAGTATCTTAGTGTGCTTTTTAGGTAAGATATTCAACTTATCACATCATTTATTAAGAAATGAAAGTTTTGTCTACTCGTTTGATCTAAATTAATTGAAAATTGTCTAAATTAAATGAATATTTTGTCTAGAGACTTTTAAAAGTTTCGTTTTGAAATACCTGATTATTTATGTATGGCTGTGCCTGATATATATTTTTCAGCCATTGCTTATATATATATATATATATATATATATATAATTTTCTGAAAACCTTAATTTTAATCTGAAATTTTAAACTTAATTTTAATAAAGTCCAAAATTGTTACTACCTGTACGGGCTGACGAGAGGCAGGGGGCAACCTGGCCCCCACAATGGCGAGGTAATCCACCAGTCGGGGGCACAGATATTTCTTCTGTATATCCATGGTCGTGATTTCTATCTACGCACGAGCTGTGTCACCGTTGTATACGGTATGTACAGTACAGCCAAGCTGCTGAATCTTCTTCAGGATCGTTTCCAGGTTGAATCATGATTGCACCATTCTCCCGCTTATTATTTATTCCACCTGCGGATCGAGTCGCGAGAGTTGCAATCAATCAACGTTGCGAATAGCTCCGACCAATTGAACTGTCGCGCAATCATTCTCGAGGATGCAAACTTGATTCGCGCGCTCGATGGGATATTATTACCGATATCTCTCGTGAGCCTTTCATGTGTAGGAAATTCAACGAGTCAGTGTTGAATTTATTTTCCTATAAAACCAGGAGAGAGAGAGAGAGAGAGAGAGAGAGAGAGAGAGAGAGAGAGAGAGAGNACGAAGAAAGAAAGATTGGTTGAATCAACATAACAAGGATACAATTACCCCCAATAAACTAACAATAATATTATATCAATTATACGTAATAATTTCTCACTCAATAATGTAAGTGTAATATAACATGCATTGTATACAACACTTCTATTGTTGAAATGGGAAATTATAATATTATTGTAATGTTATTGTCCATGTAATACAGTTAGTTTATACATTCATATACTTTCATATACTTTCTTTAAACGTATGTAATATAATTATGAAACATTATATACATTTAAATCACATATATGAAACTACATGTACTACCTGAATGTTAGTTAGTGTTTACTGAGGAGGGGTGACTTTCATCAAATCACTGACGCTAAATTAATCGACGAATAATGACAAGAATCGCCAACATCAATTTCCAGTTTCGTAAACTTGTCGTCCAACAACAACAATCACAAAGTTAATCACTTCTATCTGCGTTGACAAGATAGAGCAGGCAACATTTGCCTGAGTTTTAAATCGTCGATTAAATTAATCAGAGTTGGGTGAGTCATCTTAAGCGCGTTTTGGCTGAAGGAAACAGGATTTCCGGTCCTTATGGGGATCCTGGAATCGTCCTAGTTTACCACAAATTTACTAGTACTCGTTATTGGCTGCACAGAATTAAGAAGCTTTTTGCACAATTACAATAAACACAGTAAAAACGAAAAGAAGTTTTATAATTCGTTAACTTTTTCTTCCTGCTTCGAATAAAATCAACCCTCTTCGCCCACGTTAACGTGTATAATTGCACAAAAAAAATTCTTAATTCTGGGCGACGAGTATAACACCGATCGAAGTTTGCAGAAATTGAAGACAGAATGACTCCAGGATCCCCTTGAGAAACGAAATTCGATCCGTAAGGAGCTGAAATTCCGCCTCCTCCGAGCAAAACGCACCTGATTGCGTCACGTCGTCACGTTGATTCCGGCAATCTTTACCCCGCGGGTAGAAGTCGCGCGAGCAGCGGCGAAGGGCGACGAAGAGATCGTAGGGGCGGCCGAGGGACGAGAATTCGAGAGATCGATGAGTCCGAAAGCCCGAGAGGAATATGTGTGTCACCGTGTCGAGAGAGCAGGCGTGCATGCGCGCGCGCGCGGAGCAGCCCGTGTTTAATTCCGCGGTATCGAACTTCTCTCATATTTCGCGCCGTGGCGCAACGCGACGAGGTATAACGAGAAAGAAAGAAAAAGAGAGAGAGAGAGAGAGAGAGAGAGACGGCGTCATGTACGAAGCCACGTATTTCCGCGTGCGATTACATCGCCGTCGCGTGGAGGCGATTACAGTAGCAGAAGCATGTACGTGGACATTTCACGCCTGACCCGACGCAATTACGGGCGACGAAAAGGCGACATGAATATCGGTGGAAAGGAAGCCTCAGGCATTTCCGTTCTCGCTCAGAAAATTCATCGGAGACGTTCAAATCTCGCTTCGGACGCTTTAGACTCTCGCACTTCTGGGCTGAAAAATGCAACAGACGATTATCAGTCGGATGATTTCTGCGCAACGACACTAGCCGACCTAGTCTCTCAGATATCAAATTTGACAAAATGACACTTAGTCCTCGCTTACAATCTTGCCTTAAGACATAAGCAAGTAAGTAGTAAGCAAATTGGCCCATCACGGTCATTTATTAGGAGAATAATCGACCGTTGTTGATCGACTTGCTTATGACTCAAAGAAAGCAAGATTGTCAACAAGAGCTTAGCCCTGGTCACGCCAGTGTTATTTTGAAGCTAGAAACGAAATTAAAAATCTCACATTTGTTGTACGGAATCAAAAGAATGACACTGAAATACAACAAATGTAAAATTTGATACGACCTTATCTAATTAGAATTAGTGCAAGCTGAAGCGCTTTAGACATCTCGCTTTTACTTCGGCGCGACAAATCTTACCCACGTATAAAATCGCTCGTGTAAGATCAATTAACGGGACATCTTAAACATTCTGCCGGTCAGCTAACTCGAGAGAATTATTTGCCCTCACACCGACGATGATTTGATATGATTTACGAAAGTGCTAAATTTCCCGAGCGCGCGACTGATTATTCCTCGATCGTACGAAGCGGATGATCGAGCTACGTTCTTGAAAAACTTGAGTGGGATCGTCGAGACGGT
The DNA here is from genome assembly GCF_001313825.1 of Dinoponera quadriceps. NCBI lineage: Eukaryota > Metazoa > Arthropoda > Insecta > Hymenoptera > Formicidae > Dinoponera > Dinoponera quadriceps. The sequence goes on from NW_014558238.1 coordinate 613,817, forward strand.
AAGGAAAATCGGAATTATTCGTACTTAGAGGTTAGTCGCCCCTATGGTTCGCTCGCGTCCAGCTGTGCAATCAAATTACATTTCCACCTGCGGGCGACCCGTCCTCCGTCTCGGGCACTCGTCGCAGCCAACGTCGATTTCATCGCAATAATACCTTCGAAGAGTGCTATCGATCGGGATATCGAGCCTGAACTACGTTGGCCGCTGCCTCGTCGGCCGCCATTCGCGCCAAAAGTGCGCGAGTCAAATCGGCGCAATGAACGAGACAATCGATCTCCTTATCGATCCTATAAACCCGATCTATGAAAAAAAACAGAGTGACGATAACGCCGAATTGATACCGAAATTGGAGAGAAAATGGTCGAAAGGTGAGTTTCTAGTCATGTTTTCGTCACCTCGACTCGTTATTTCGTTTCTTTCTGTTCTACTTGAAAGTGAGTGCCTTCCGTTTAATGAAATAAGCCGACACCAGCATCATTTTAGTTTTCGTTCCATATTCAATGAGTGACAAAGATAAGCTGACATTGTCGACTTGTGTCACCAAACGGAAAGCACTCAATAGGTGTAATAAACCTTTAGCCTTTCGTTCGAAGCAACAAAATATAACGTAATTTCGCAAACAGCGTTTCTTAGCGCTGGAAACTCTTTTCGTTGGAAATTACAACTTAGAGCAGAAGGTTAAAGGCTTACCGAGAAGAGAACGGAAAGTCGCGATGACGTCCAAACGACGAGAGAAAATGACTAGAATAACTCGTTTCTCGAACATAATTCAACCACTTTTTCATCATTTTGACGTTTATCGTGATTCCCCGTTCCACCTGGCTACTGTATACCTATTGTAGACCCGAACTAAAACGCGGAAGCTAACCGGGAGCCAACGTCAGCCTTCTGCGGCAAGCGCCTGAAGGGCCTCGATTATCGCTTCAACCATCTGAAATCGCAGAAACTCGCGACCAATTTCAAGCGACGACGACGCTAATGGAGACGGCTTCCTCGGCCCAGATTCGAGCTCACTTCGGCCGGATGATGGTTCTATCTAGAGAGATGAGAACTCCCGTCTCTTCAACTCGTCGACGATATCACCGGTTTCGGAGCCGCGACGACGGAGTCGACGTATAGGGTACTTCGCGAGAGCGGCGGGGAACGACGAAACGCGAAGCCCAGGCTCGCTCGGTCGCATCGATCCCAAAGTACGAGCGAGCCCTGCCGATAGGTAAGTAAGTTCACCTTTCTCACTGCTGTCCAGTCAACGTCGTCGTCGTGGTCTCGTCTCGGCCGCCTAAAATCGCGCGATTCGCAGGAATTCTCGCGGAATTCGCGACACCCGACAAGCTCTTTCCCTCTCTCTCTCTCTCTTCCGTTGATTCGAGACGACGAGGACATCGTGAGTCTCCAGGACTTTAAATACCCACGTACCCCTGCACCAAAGCGATCCCCGGGTCTCCGAGAGAGTCGCCACGAGTGCGGTGATCCGACGAGGTTTGCTCGCTCCGCGGAGACGACTTACGTGTCGCGGTGTGTGACGCGGAGGGAAACCGCGCGTCCTCGTCCGACCGCCGCCGCCATCCGTCCGACCACGAACGCCAGCGCGGTTATTCCGTATCAGCCAAGTGGCGATATCGCACTGGCCGACGCTTCCCCCGAGCTCTCCGCGCTGGCCCGTCGGCGCGATGCTACGATGCGACGCCGTCGCGTTGGATCGTTCGCCAGAACGGTACCAGGCAGGCGCCGTCGCCTTCAGTACCGGCGCTAGCTACATCCTGATTCCACTTCCGAAAGTGAATTTCCGTCCCCGTTATTGGGGCGCACTATCGTCGCTTCGATGTCCTTCCGTTCATTGTCCGTCCCGGCGCCGCTGAGCGACGAACAGGAAACTCCGACGCCCTCGTTTTCGACTCTTACGTCCTCACCTTTTCTCTCTCTCTCTCTTTTGGTGTTTTGTTTTTCGATCTCTCTCTCTCTCTCTCTCTTTCTCTCACACTCGTGCAATATGGAGCTTACAATGCGAATCGCAGGATGAACGTGGAGCCATTTTCATACCGCAATTTAAATCTCACATGAGACTTCTCTCTCTCTCCCTCTCTCTCTCTCTCTCTCGATTTTCTTTCTGTGCAAGCTGGAAACGCCGGCTTCGGGAAAGCCGATGCTTTTATCTCTTTCTTCCATGCAGAAGATTAACTGTGTATTGATCTCTCTCTCTCTCTCTCTCGCATGTAGGACATAGAGCTTATAGTGTGGATTACAGAATATGAATCGCGTGGATTCTTTTTCACGCATAGTACGTATAGTATAGTACAGTACAATATATACAGTACATATACTATAGCATTCTTTTTGTTTATGCGGAATACGCATACGTAGAAGACCTCGGCAGTGTTTGTTGGCGACGCGGCGTCGAGACTGCTGAAGGCTCGCTTTTGTTACTTTAATTCCGACGTGTGCGCAATAATTCCGCAGAATCCCACTCTTCTCATACGAGCTGTACGCGAGCTTAATAATATTTATTAATGATGTTCACATCGTTATTATAATCATACATCACATATAATCATTATTACAATTATAATAGTATCGTGATTAACGATATCTCATATTGCCTTTGTTGTCCTTCGCGTTCTGAATAATTAACGACCCGACTTGACGAGTTCGCCGGACCGAGCTCAAGGTCTGATTCCCTCTGACGTCCCTCTGACGCCCCTTCGAGATTAATCCAAATGTGAGATGCGTCAGAAGGGAAATTGCGCGTTGCAACGAGCAAAATCTTTTGGTCGGCCAGAGAAACATACAAAGCCTGCGTGTTCTAAAAATATAAATTTCAAGCGGAAATAAGCTCGTCAAGTTCGGCCCTGTGTGTTTCCGAAGCACGGCCCGGTTGGCGTACTCGCGCTCGCTCGGCGTCACCAGCCGGATCAATAACGCTCGTCAGGTTCAGCTGAATGTCTGGGGACATGTGGAGGGAGGTAGCGAGCACGAGGGTAGGTAGGCAGGCAGGCAGGAATGGGGCCAGAACCTTGCGGGCGTCGACTAGGTCGAGATACGAGCACGACCCGGCAGGGCGAAGGACAAGGGTGCCTCCCGACTTCTTTCGGCCCGAAACCCCCCCACGTGGGGAGTCGTAGGACAGAGGTGACCTCGTTCCGAGAGCCATGGTCACGCTAATAACACGCGCGAATTACAGCCCTCTCTCTCTCTCTCTTTTCGCCGCGACAACGGGTGGCGACATTCATCCATCCTGATGTCTCTTGCTCTAATATATTCAGTAAATACGCTACTTCGTGTGCACGTCTACGTAATGACCCCGGGGGTGTGGCGCAATTTGCGATACAATCGAGAAAGGAACTGGTTCATCCGTCCGGGAAGGGAGAAAAAAGTCGAAAAGATACGGAATAAACTGGCTCGCACCGGGAATTAATTTTCCAGAAATAACGGGCCTTGAAATATCTACGCGTTGTAACGAGATGAGACATTAGATAGATGGAATGTCATCGATGACATGAATGAATCAATGAATAAGAGCGAACTCTCTCTCTCTCCTTCTTGGAGCATTATCCAGTTAGGAGAAATTCTTCAAGAGAACACTCGCCGTTACGCTTGTATAAACTTTATTAAACAGTATATATCAATTATAATTATCAAGTTATGTGATCGTTGAAATAGAAATGTCTTAGTACCTGTATTTACAGCGCGGTATCAGATTACTTGACGCTGCGTATGAACACTACAGATCAGATCGCAAGTCGTTATTTAATCTAAAAGATAACAGTCAAACGTGCGCACGCACGCAGAAGTAAGTAGTAAAAGTGTCCAAACATTCGCCCGTAACGTTTCACTTTCGTGCGTGCGATAATAAACTCGTGTGGCGGTCGCTTCGCGTGAAAATATACATCGAAATGTGAACGAAGAGAATCATTATTGTAGATCAAAGTATTATTCGTAATACTGCAGTGTTCGCGTTCAATTCGCTAAGTTAAGCGGGGTCTACAATGAGAATTTAAGGCGTAAGATTTAAGAAATTGACCAGTCATAATTGGTTTCTCTTTTATAATTCGACCGTAATTGGTCAATTTCTTAAGGCTTAGAGCTTCAAGCATCTATTGCAGACCGGGACTTATGCATATATTTAACGGTCTTCTGTAAGCTCTTGACAAAAAGTCGCCATTCTCTTCTCGTTATATAGATTTAATACATATCGCGTTATATCATATAAAATATATTCGACTTTCTCCTTTCTGACGACTATATATTCTGCTTCACGCGTCTCTTTTTTTTTTTAGCCTCTCGCGTCTAAGCAGTAAAATGTGACGTAACTTCTGACGACGGGCGTTTCCCGCGCTGTCAAAAGTGGCGGGATAGCGCTTGAATTTTGACAATCGCGATGTACGGGTAGCACTGGAAACGCTTCCCGCTAGAAATTACGTTACAATGTAACACTCAGAAACTAAAGGCTTGCTACATTTATTGTAGATCTAGCCTAATATTTTTTTGTTCTCTTTTACTAAGGACGATCTCATTAAGGCGACAAACCGGTAGGTCAACTACACTCGCTGTTTCCGAATGGTTCTACGCACGTTCTACGCGAGACAAGTGTCATCGTTTCGTCGTGTTTTTTTGCTTCCTCCGTATCTTGCTTTTTTTTTCCCTGACGAGACGAGACTCAGGCGCGATCGTTCGTCGAACTCCTCGCCTTCCTACGCTCGCAATAAATACGGTCTCGGGTCGCAGACGCGCGAGTGCACGCGTTACGAAATATATATATATGTATGTATACATATATATATATTTTTTTTATCGCATTTATACAATTAATCTGTTTAAGTAACACCCATCTAACAGGCGCAGACGAGCGTCCGTCGAGCGCGACGGACCTTCTCACCCGGTGATAAATACAGCTCGCTACTCATCGTTACAAATATCATCGTCGCCGCCGTCGTCGACGACAGTCGCTGACATTAACACGATTGCACCGCAGAACGCTCTTCCTCGCGCACCCTTTGTACTGTCTCTGTCGAAAAAAGAAAAAGCACCGCTCAAATCGCTCGCCACACGCTAGCGACTCCGCGTGTGACGAGGAACGGTGTGTACAAAATATCGCGATACAATGTCGCGATACAAAAAGAACGCGAGAGGGAATGTCTCTTTGCACGAGCGAGACGCGTCTTACACACGTACACGCCTCTGTGTGTGTGTGTGTGTGTGTGTATGTATTCGTACGTGTGTACACAGGAAAAAAAGATTGGTTGAATTAAACGATGACAATGAACGAGACAAACGTGTTTTCAACGAAGGGAACGGAATTCCTGGTTCTTGCGAACCGAATTTGCTTTATTTCGATTCATCTCGATTGAAAGAAACTAAATTTCTGGTTCTTCTCAACCAAATTTGATTTATTCTAGTTGAAGGAAACCAAATTCTTTTACTATTATGAACCGAAAATCGGTTTGCTTTAACTAAATCGCGTTAGCGTTCGTTGCCACGTCAATTCAACCGATCTTCCTTCTTCGTGTACATATGCGTGTAAATATGCAGAATACACCATGCTCTTTTGCGACAGACAAGTCATCATTCTCCGTGCATCGCTACGTACTATCGCGGATGCCGTGAATTCGCGACCGTCATCATCGTCTCGCCGTGCGAGCTCGCGATTCCCCGTCGGATTCCGCGCGTACGATTAATCTATGTTATTGCGTATTCGAAAGGCGCCTCTCTCTCTCTCTCTCTCCTCTTTCTCTCTCTATCGCTTTCGGCAGGTCGGCTAATAACATTTAGCATATGCCGCTAATATCAGAGGTCGAGGGCAGTGTCGGATCCGTGATGGTGATACTCGTCGTCTAACAGCGGTTCTGCCTCCAGCATCATGTGAACTGCGAACAAAACTCGTCATGCATACCAACGAATATGTAAACATTAACACATGTAACGCAATGCTCCCTATCGACCACCCCCTCTAACACCCACTGACAGACAGCGCGTTTCTCGTTGTTTATCGACTACAATTAGGCTACCCCGGGCCGCGGAGATTGGCATGTAACAGGAAATCCGGGGCAGCACGTCGTCCCCTCAACACAGCACCGAGGACCGAAGCACAATGTCACAGTGTGTATCACCAGTAATGCAGTAACTGTTCTGTACGTTTGTTCTTACTTCTGTCTTTCGCACACACACACACACATATACACTCCCTCTCTCTCTTTCTCTCTCTCACTTTGTTCAGAAACATAAAAACAAAGTTCAAGCGGCAGGCAGAAAACCATGCAAAATCATTTTGATACTCAACACGCTAAATATACGTAAGAAATCCCAAATGAGAACTCCACGTGCACAATCGCCGTACGTAAGAAGGAAGCGAATTAACATCGGGTTACATAACAATACGAGAACGACAACATCCTCAAGCGGTTAAGAGACTCGTTCCCTTGTCGGAGCAAAAAAAAAGTGACTTCGTCGATCGCACGATGATACCGTAATTATGTCGCATTACCGCGCGAATCTGCAAATCACGATCGCGGTGTTTGTTTTCTCGAATCGCGCGCTCCTCGAGCGTTGTTGGCCGAGCAAGCAGCTGTTGGACGCGACGGCAAATTGTAACGTTAACTTCATCTTACAGACGAGAGATTGAAGTTTCAGATGAGCAGCACAATAACACGATCACAAGCCCAACTAGCGCATGCAAATGAGAACCATACGAGGACGTGCGAGAGGCAAACAACAGTTCGATACTCGCAATGCGTATAAAACACATACATTTGCATTAATGTGTACATGAACAATATCACACATACACGGATGTATACATACATACATTGACCTAACTACTGACCGACCTGAATTAATTCTAATGTAGACACTTTCGCAACGAAGAATTCGCGTTACATTCTGAATGAATTTACTTGCGCGAACGTAAAACAAGCTGGTTCGGGTGAAGCGATAAACACAAAGACATGCGTATTAATGCTCCGCTCGGTTCTTCGAACGACGTTTCTGTGAGCTTTTTTTTTTCATTGGCTCTCATTTGAAAGTACATCCGCATTCGTTCGCTGCGGCGTCTTCTAACGCGCGCGCACACAAACGCACCGCAACTTCGGAAGGAGTGGAGCGCTCGTTATTAGCATTGGCGTGTCTCTCGGCGGAAAAAAAATGTATCTCTCACAAGCACAATACGCGATCGATCTGAACGTCACGAGACAGCACGTGTTCTGGATTGACGGCAGACCCGTCGTGCGATTCGACGAACGAATTTGTTCTCCCGAGAGAGGCTCTCGGCGAGATCTGGTTAGATCAGAATGAAAGATAGCGTGTCGTGGTAAACTCATTTATCCAAGAAGTATGGTACAATTCGCAGAAACAAAACTCGAGATACGGTACAGTTCATAAAATTACATTTCATCTTCACTGTGACGTTTACACATGTACACATGTACCTTCCTCGGCGGGAGCATATAGTTAGTTTTGTGAATTAATTATTTATCTGCTATGTCATCCGTGTATAACGATAACATCCGACAAGTTGCTTGCGTAATGCTTTTCGAGCGGAAAACAATTTCACAATCGTGTTCCTTGGCACATGACACGTGGAGATGGAAAAATATAAAATATAGTATTTTCTAATATACTATATATTTTTTTTCTTCGAAAGAAAAGCTAATGTAAGGTGTATTTATTTTTATATATATATATATATATATTATGGGAATGTACCCCTTATATATGTATATATTATTCTCCTAGAGAACAACATTCCTCTTGAAGTACAATAGAAAAATTGTGAATATATCAACCACACTCCGAAACACATCCAGTTCTGGCATGTTTATCTAATAAATTTTCGATTATAAAAATTTAATTACTCGTTACTTAGCGTGAGGGAATATTATAGTAAAATCACATGTAACATACAAATGATAGTTAAGCATGTATCTGCCATTTGTTTGTAATGTTTCGTGTAAACTATATATATATATATGTATATATATATGTATATGTGTGTGTGTGTGTGTGTGTATATGTAGAAAGTATATTTAAAACAATTTCTCGCGTTCTTAAATGTGTGACACTTACGTAAAGAAATTTCGTGATGAAACGTTCATCTTAACCGTATTTTCCTGTATTTACTCTCTTTCTCTCTCTCTCTCTCTCTCTCTCTCTCTCTCTCTNAATCGATACATTAGAAATATCGTTGCTACAACTACCACTATATTATATGTACAATCAACAAGTGTTGCAAGTATTAGAGAAGAACAAAGTGATATAGATCAAGCGACGTTAAAATCTAATTGTACGGGAAGAAATTAAATTTTGAATCAACGTACGTGTTCATATTGATACAATCAATTAGTTGAACTAGTTAGAATTAATGTAACAAATAAATGTTATTGAGAAACAAGAGAAGGAGAGAGAAAAAGAGAAAGAGATAAACAGAGAATATATATATATATATATGTATGTGTCGTTCAAGTTGATAAAAGATATTTCAATATTTGTCTCGAAGATATATACTGATTTGAATTTATCTCAGCACATAGTCGCACGCATAAGTCATATATATATATATATATACTGGACAATATAAAAGCGTTGTAATCCTTTACCAAAAAATATATATACAAATTTTTAATCGTCACAAGAATCAAAGAAAAATACGGTACGATAATATAGTCGTGCCTTACAATCGATACATTAGAAATATCGTTGCTACAACTACCACTATATTATATGTACAATCAACAAGTGTTGCAAGTATTAGAGAAGAACAAAGTGATATAGATCAAGCGACGTTAAAATCTAATTGTACGGGAAGAAATTAAATTTTGAATCAACGTACGTGTTCATATTGATACAATCAATTAGTTGAACTAGTTAGAATTAATGTAACAAATAAATGTTATTGAGAAACAAGAGAAGGAGAGAGAAAAAGAGAAAGAGATAAACAGAGAATATATATATATATATATGTATGTGTCGTTCAAGTTGATAAAAGATATTTCAATATTTGTCTCGAAGATATATACTGATTTGAATTTATCTCAGCACATAGTCGCACGCATAAGTCATATATATATATATATATACTGGACAATATAAAAGCGTTGTAATCCTTTACCAAAAAATATATATACAAATTTTTAATCGTCACAAGAATCAAAGAAAAATACGGTACGATAATATAGTCGTGCCTTACAATCGATACATTAGAAATATCGTTGCTACAACTACCACTATATTATATGTACAATCAACAAGTGTTGCAAGTATTAGAGAAGAACAAAGTGATATAGATCAAGCGACGTTAAAATCTAATTGTACGGGAAGAAATTAAATTTTGAATCAACGTACGTGTTCATATTGATACAATCAATTAGTTGAACTAGTTAGAATTAATGTAACAAATAAATGTTATTGAGAAACAAGAGAAGGAGAGAGAAAAAGAGAAAGAGATAAACAGAGAATATATATATATATATATGTATGTGTCGTTCAAGTTGATAAAAGATATTTCAATATTTGTCTCGAAGATATATACTGATTTGAATTTATCTCAGCACATAGTCGCACGCATAAGTCATATATATATATATATATACTGGACAATATAAAAGCGTTGTAATCCTTTACCAAAAAATATATATACAAATTTTTAATCGTCACAAGAATCAAAGAAAAATACGGTACGATAATATAGTCGTGCCTTACAATCGATACATTAGAAATATCGTTGCTACAACTACCACTATATTATATGTACAATCAACAAGTGTTGCAAGTATTAGAGAAGAACAAAGTGATATAGATCAAGCGACGTTAAAATCTAATTGTACGGGAAGAAATTAAATTTTGAATCAACGTACGTGTTCATATTGATACAATCAATTAGTTGAACTAGTTAGAATTAATGTAACAAATAAATGTTATTGAGAAACAAGAGAAGGAGAGAGAAAAAGAGAAAGAGATAAACAGAGAATATATATATATATATATGTATGTGTCGTTCAAGTTGATAAAAGATATTTCAATATTTGTCTCGAAGATATATACTGATTTGAATTTATCTCAGCACATAGTCGCACGCATAAGTCATATATATATATATATATACTGGACAATATAAAAGCGTTGTAATCCTTTACCAAAAAATATATATACAAATTTTTAATCGTCACAAGAATCAAAGAAAAATACGGTACGATAATATAGTCGTGCCTTACAATCGATACATTAGAAATATCGTTGCTACAACTACCACTATATTATATGTACAATCAACAAGTGTTGCAAGTATTAGAGAAGAACAAAGTGATATAGATCAAGCGACGTTAAAATCTAATTGTACGGGAAGAAATTAAATTTTGAATCAACGTACGTGTTCATATTGATACAATCAATTAGTTGAACTAGTTAGAATTAATGTAACAAATAAATGTTATTGAGAAACAAGAGAAGGAGAGAGAAAAAGAGAAAGAGATAAACAGAGAATATATATATATATATATGTATGTGTCGTTCAAGTTGATAAAAGATATTTCAATATTTGTCTCGAAGATATATACTGATTTGAATTTATCTCAGCACATAGTCGCACGCATAAGTCATATATATATATATATATACTGGACAATATAAAAGCGTTGTAATCCTTTACCAAAAAATATATATACAAATTTTTAATCGTCACAAGAATCAAAGAAAAATACGGTACGATAATATAGTCGTGCCTTACAATCGATACATTAGAAATATCGTTGCTACAACTACCACTATATTATATGTACAATCAACAAGTGTTGCAAGTATTAGAGAAGAACAAAGTGATATAGATCAAGCGACGTTAAAATCTAATTGTACGGGAAGAAATTAAATTTTGAATCAACGTACGTGTTCATATTGATACAATCAATTAGTTGAACTAGTTAGAATTAATGTAACAAATAAATGTTATTGAGAAACAAGAGAAGGAGAGAGAAAAAGAGAAAGAGATAAACAGAGAATATATATATATATATATGTATGTGTCGTTCAAGTTGATAAAAGATATTTCAATATTTGTCTCGAAGATATATACTGATTTGAATTTATCTCAGCACATAGTCGCACGCATAAGTCATATATATATATATATATACTGGACAATATAAAAGCGTTGTAATCCTTTACCAAAAAATATATATACAAATTTTTAATCGTCACAAGAATCAAAGAAAAATACGGTACGATAATATAGTCGTGCCTTACAATCGATACATTAGAAATATCGTTGCTACAACTACCACTATATTATATGTACAATCAACAAGTGTTGCAAGTATTAGAGAAGAACAAAGTGATATAGATCAAGCGACGTTAAAATCTAATTGTACGGGAAGAAATTAAATTTTGAATCAACGTACGTGTTCATATTGATACAATCAATTAGTTGAACTAGTTAGAATTAATGTAACAAATAAATGTTATTGAGAAACAAGAGAAGGAGAGAGAAAAAGAGAAAGAGATAAACAGAGAATATGTGCATGCAATATTTATATATTATTTATAAAATAAAAGTCTAGTCGCAATATCAAAACACTATGCGATTGATACAGAAATCATCGTTATGGCGGCAAGCGGTACATAGCTTCTGACTGATAGTTCGCTTCTACACTTGGTTACAGATCTGTAACACACGTGCAAGAGAAACCGGCCCGAAAGTAAAGGCTGGAGAAACCACGAAATCAGAGGAATATTTTACAATTGTAAGATAAAGGAGAAAGCGCAGGATACAGGGATATACACGGATCTTCGTGAAGAAGAATGTGGTGTAACATATATATATATATGTATACACGAAGATATATATATATATATATATATATCGACGTAAGAGTGAAAATCGTAATGTGATGAATAAATATAAACGACGCTGTCGGACTTAGGCCCATCACGTTTTCCTTGATTTATTCAACACGATATGGAATTCTGCTCTTCTTTAAAAGTCAATTTCAAATCGCACAATTCATCAGACATTAAAAGCAAGGCAAATCAACGTTAATCATTCGCGAATTTACCGCGCAATAACGACAACAGGTTACATTTTCTTCGAAATATCGCACAAAATCTGTTGTGCTCGTCTAAGTGCGGCTGTTACGCTTCCACAGGTGTGTGGGCCTAACTCACGAGCTGAACGAAAAGTGCACTACACAATGGTCCCACTACTTTTCGGCTGACTTACTGCGACGGTGGAGCCATTTTTTCCGACACCACCGGCGAGAATGACGGATATGCTGCTCTGTGCAAGTAAAATAGCGATGCCCACAGCAGCCCATAACGGAAACACCTTCACCTCTGTGCCAGTGTATGGCAACTGTATAAGCGACACGAAAGATCTCTTGATTAGTCGTCAGAGTCTACTATCTCACATCGAGAAGGGACTTTTCTTTTAGTTTTTCTCTCTAATATACTCCATATCTCTGAGTGTGTTAGTCTGTTAATAATTATCGATCGGGTGTCGGCCACTTTTGAAACAATTTCCTGCCTCGTTAGTCACAATTTACAGCATTATTATCGTCAAGTTACCGGACCATTTCCGATTATACGTTACACAACTCGGACACATTATATATATATGTTATCGTTCGTACATGGCTTTTTTTTTTATGATCGTAGCAGAGATGCAGAGATTGTACTTGTTTTTTGTAACAGTGTAGTAACACCACCGGTTCCCATCTCATCCGTCACCCCGACACAGGTAATCATGTGTAGTCCGTGAGTCTGTGTAGGAGTTTACATATGAAGAGAACACTGCGACACTCCCGACACTTTCTCTGTTATGTTAATATGTTAACGTAAGGAAACGTGTCTTACGATCTTCACACACCACCTGAAGGAAAGAAAATCAATTCTCTCTCGTGGAGCGTAAGGATGGGATAACTATGCAGAAAATGATGCTCTGCTTCTTTTCGGCTGAGCTGGCCGAGCCAGTTCGAAAAATGTACGCACACCGAAGCGTAAGAGACTCGTACTTCAACGTGTACGTAAATTTCTCGAATCAGCGCAGCCGGTTTGACTAAAAACAGCAGGCCGTAGGAATGTCTGGATCGTAATACAAAATCGCTATTACGAGAATATCAAGTGTGAAGTACGATATCGGAAAAGTGTGCCAGGAACAATACACGATAACGTGGAACTGAACGAACGAACCAATACGGGAGGAAAAAAGAATTAGAGGAAATTGATACTCTACCACTGGTGCGACATTCGATCATACATGAAAGTGTTGTTATCCTCAATTCCTTTTACATATATATAACGTACACACACCACGTTCCTTTGCAGGCATCGCTACTTCAAGAAAGAAAAAAAGGTAAAGAAATAAACTATACACATCAAGTTCAAATTCACATAAATTATAACCATGTGAGTATCTGTCATTTAATTACAAATATCTTCGTCTGTTCGCGAGAGATAGCGATTTATAAAAATATTGTACGGTGTGTAAAATGCCACACAAGAGATTAGCTCCAACCTGGCATTCTTCTAATCAATCGATTGGTTAATCAATTCTGTTCGGTTCACTCTGTTATATTCGTGTAGTTATAGTCGTGACAGTGTCGTAGTCAGCACTGCTGCCAAGCAAGTAAGTCTCCTGAGCAATATAGCGATTCAAATAGAAACAACTGTTATATTAAGCCTCGATATATTGAATTCAGAAGCGATAAGATTGTACGTTTAAATTGTGCGAGATACTGAAACGCGTATCGCTCTAACAATGGTTTAATGTACTACTTGGCCATACATATAGACGTTTAGTAATTCAACCGAACTCCCCAGCAGAGAAAAGAGATCGTAGACAGGAGAAAGACAGACAAAGAGAGAGAGAGAGAAAGAGAGGGCAAGCAAATAAAGAAAAAAATATATAAAAAAGAGAGAGAGATATATATATATATATACGTAGGAAATAGAGACATCTCTACTGTACAAAATCGACGGAAAGATACGGAGGAGCGCTCGCTAAACGAGCGTCACTGCTTGGGACTTACTGCAATTGTGGAACCGTTTTTTCCAATCCCACCGGATTCAAAGACTTTACAGAATTCAAGAAACACGTGAACGTAGCCTGCGTAAAAGATCACCGCTACGTAGTTACTGAGCGTGCCTACACCGAGCACAGGGATCTAAACAAAGCCACAAGATCTTCGTTCGTCATGAAATTCCAATTGCTTTTTCATTCAGGTTGTTTATGTGTATGTATGTATGTGTGTATATATATATGTGTGTGTGTGTGTGGTGTGTATGCGTGTGTGTGTGCTATGTAAAATTCCCTTTACAATTACACCTCTCGATATCACTGATTGAGGACGCAATAGCACTGCTCCGGTTCGGGCTCAGTTCTATCTGTGGTCGTATCATAGCACATATACACGGAACATGCTACTTTCTCTCATTATCATGAAAGCACAAAATTGCGGGGCACACGAGGGAGCAGCTGATCAGAATACGATAAGCCGTCGGACGTCGGTGAGGCTGTGTCGGTGTCGCATGTCACAATGTTTACGGTTTACAAGGAAAATTTCTCCCCCTCTCTACGTTAACGTTACGGAAAGACGCGCCACTTTCGGAGGTGTGTACGCTAAATCGTAACGGCGGCAGCTTTCCTCAGAAGCGTAATGTGTGAAGCAAAATGTATGTAATATGCGTATGAATGTCCTGCTGAGATTATCACAAGTCATTGACAATAGTTTTAATAGAACCGGAAGACTTGGCAATATTTGTCTGCGGAGAAGATCGGCCGATCTTCAAGATAATCATCACCTTCTAGAATAACTTTTTATAATCAAGCGAGTGTACCGGAAGTATCATCCATAACGGACGTGTACTTCGTGTGAACAACAAATCGTACAATGCGCAAACAAATATTGCAAGCTACGCACACGATTCTCTCCCCAGAGTCACTCGAGCGGCGGCCGCTGCATCGTACATAATTTACAAAAGAAATTTCGATCCAGTTAGATTCCCGGGATGCGATTGCTGAATTGAAATTGTTTCAAAAGAGTTGTCACATTGGCAGAGAAATTTTGTTTGCCGTTGAGTAAACGTCGAGAGACAAACCATAGGAAGGATTCAGACTTCTGTATCTTACATTGAAAAGGGGAGTGTCTATATTACAGGGGAGAGATTATCAGTTTTTATAATACACACACACACACACACACTCACACCGAAGCACTAACGACTCACTGAGAAACGTCGGAGATACGCGTGAAATGATTACAATTGTCAATTGTACAGTGATACATCAGACAATGGATTTTATACACCCGTATAAAATTCACTGCGAAAATCGTTGCTTGGGGGCGGGGGGGTCTACGAAAATATTTTCGAAACCAAGGAGATGTAGGGGGGGGGGGCGTAATTCAGTAAGAAACAGGGGAGGTGGAAGATGCGTGTTAAATGAGTAAATATTTTGCAGTAAAGAAGTAATCTCAGCGCCGCTCCTCATGCCATGCTGCTCCCATTTCTGCATGTTCAATAAAAAGATTCTAATTAACGGACTTACAGCCACAGTGGAACCGTTCTTGCCTACTCCTCCGGTGAAAATCACCGAAAATATGGGATACAAATTTGCCACTGCACACACGATTGTTAAAACTCCTAGTAAATACTTAACTAGAAAACCATCTAAGTATGGTATCTGCAAGAAATATTCTCATTAAACTCACAAATATAGCCGGCATCGTTCTCGTTAACTTGACTACTACGTTTCGTACGAGGAGAAGAAAAACGTTTCTTTTCTTCTTTTTTTTTTCTTTCGGAGTCTCTCGGAGAGAAGGAATAATTTCTCAAGCAGCGTAGATTGCAATTACGCGTAGTAGCAATTACGTAGAATGAAATCATCGCTGTAAATATCGTCGGAGATGCAGTTTACGCGAGAAAAATTTGGAAACTCGGAAGCCTCGTACGGGCTATGTTATTACGTGTAATTTCTCGCCATTAGACTCCACGCGTGGCCAATTGGAGGAAAAACGAACGAAGTCTGGAGCCAAATTTTTTGGGGGGGATGTGGCCTGACACGTCGAGACGATGATAGAAGATACGTACGCTAGAAATGTGTGTCCGAGTCTCCCGCAATTCGGAATTACGGCACTGTAGAGTTATGGAGTTATGTAATGGTATATGTGATAGTTTGTGCAAATACCCAGCAATCTCAGCGATATCGGGATCTCGGAGGTGCACGAAGTGTACCTGATAGAAGGCTCTCGACAAAGTATTATCTTTTCCTCTTCGGCCACTTCGGGCACCTCCTTTGAAATGTTCGAATTCAACAGTACGGTTACTTACCAAGGGAAATGTGAAACACACGCGACAAGCGAAAGTTTCACTCAGCGACACTCTTAATTGGTAAACGCGTAATTGTGACTGATCATCATTTGTGATATACATATATGGTACAAATATTAATGAATACAACTTGTATATAGAACTATCAAGATAAAAATTATACAGATAAAACAGTACATGGTGAGGGAAATACGTGTAAATCAATCTTCAATCTTTCTTACGGCACATGCGCATGACTCGACATAGTGTTTCCGAGTTGAGATATTCTTTCACTTGTATCATGAGCCATACATATCCCTGAATACAGATCTCGCTTTCGAGGTCTCTGTCTTTAACAAAAATGAACCACGTAACAACTTTCGATATTTCGCGGGAAAACGGAACGGTTCTATACGCATCTACGACACAATCGTGAACCTAGTCGAACGAATACCTTGCGATAGCAATAATTTACATGAGTGAAAAATAACCACGAGACATAATAATATATTGCGAATATGGTCGCGCTCTGAAATAGGCGAATGGAGAGATTTTCGTCATTTCGTGTTCGTCGAACTATATATATATATAGCCGTGCAGAACACCGATAAGAATGCTAATAGATTACACAACATATTCTACCGATTACTACACAAGATATTCTTGGCATGGTATATATAAATATGTATGCATAATAATAGAAAACGTATGATCAAAAGTGATACAACCTCCATCATCCAGATCTCTGGGCCAAAAATCGCGGAAATCAGGTGAATAACTATGATCGTAAACTGTGCTTCCGTTACGTCCACTTTACCGAATCTCAAGGAACCTATTGAGGGAAGAAAACGTGAGTGATTTTAAATGAGGCACTGAAGTCAACTACTCTACGGCAGCGTTCGTTATGCGGAAATCTTAATGAGCTGAATTGATTTATGTTCTACTATTTGCGTCTGACTTTACTGACCTGAAACGTAGGTCTGCCAGTGAGCACAGTAGAAAAGCGTCATTGCACAAAAACATTGGAAAAACATCCACGTTGGGTAATATCCCAATTGTACTGCTATGCATGCTGATAAAGCAACAAATACTGAAAGAAACACAATAGATATTACTCGTCCAATCAGGTCCAGCCACATTTATCGAAATTGAAGTTGAAATTGAAAAGAGAAAGTCACGATCGCGCTTACCTGTCGATATTGAGTCGCATCCATGATCAAATAGTTCGCCCAACGGTGTAGACGTGCCAGTTCTTCTGGCTTGTTTACCGTCGATGGCATCTAAGCTCTGGTATATAAATAGACCAAGTGCACATAAAAAACATGCCCATCTAGGTGCCTAAAAGAAACAAGATACAGTGTCAATGATAATTTATTATCTTTGCAATTAGGGAATTTCTGCACAAAAATCCTAAATCGCTGTACACGTAATATGTGTGTCAATAAGTTTCTCACGGAAAAATACTTGATTTCTGGAAATTTGTCACTTTATCTTTGGAATTATTCGAGTGGTCAAACTTGAGACAGACACAAACGTGCTCATTCCGCGATGCAATATGACAAAGTTACATAAGAGGAAAAACCAGTTTCTGTTATCACATTAATTAGTGTATCATTAAGCATGCTTAGCATATCCATATTTGCATCATATATCTTCTTGAAACATAGCCTCGACGGAGCTATGAGACAGCTCTTTGATAATTAAATAATTGCAATAATTGCAAGTTCACAATTGCAAAAACAATGACAGTTAAACAGAATTCACGTGAATATTACAAATGCTCAGACAACTTCTTGTTGTCCAGGGCACCGATCTGAGAAATTACGAGAGAACCCTGACAGCACAGAACACAATCGATCCCACTGAACTAGCTGATCCTTCGATATCAGCGTAAAACCTTGGTAATGCTCGAATTCTCGTCAGACTTGACAATGTTATCGCAACAGCCGTTGGAAAACACGTCAGATACTAACACGGAAATATCGACATATCAAGGTACTTTTCGGCGGATAAATGTCACTTGGTGTAACCAGATGTAAGAATCAAAGTGTCAGACGCGAACATACCCCATGGAGCAGCGCACATGAATTACAAAATTACAGCGCCCGACGTCTATAGATAGTCACGTCACAGCACGATGTGATGCACTGTGACTTGGGACCAGAGTGGGCTACGTGGTGAAGAAAACAGGTTAGGTTGAGCCTCTCTCAGCCTACGTACCTCGGCTCTCGCGTCCGGACTGTAATAGACGAGGATCAGGGTGGTGACGATGTTGACGATGAGGCCGAGCACGGTGATGAGGTTTGGCGCGAGCCAGAGTGGCACCTTGCTGACCAGCCAGTCCCACCACGGTTGCAGCAGGCCGTCCAGGAGGCTGTTGGTCGTGCAGCTGTACTTATGCTCGGTCAGTCGCTTCAGTTGACCGGGCGACAGCAACTTATCCTTGTAGAACTGCATGCTTGGCGTGCGCGCGCGCGCCTACCGGAGCTGGTGTCTCTCGACGGGACGAAAAAAAAGAGGGGGGGGGGGGGGAAAAACGAACACCTCCGCCTGCGGGGGCCCCGAATGTCTCTGCGAGGAAACGCACGCGGCACACTCACCGAACACCCACGGCGAAACGGCTAAACATAACAAGCGATCGTCGCGGCGTACACATACGACATCTCTGCGCGCTCCTATCAGCCGGAAGCTGTCGTGGTCACCGCCGCCTGGGTGAACCGGAACCACACCGAGCGCGCTACATCGCGGCGCAGAGGGCGTGCGCGTCGCGCGAACACGCGGCCGAAATTTGAGAACGCCAGGGGAAACGAAGGCGGGAGGGACTGAGAAGGATCGATTCACTCGCGATTATTATCGGCCATTGTTGCGTAAATTGCTCTGTGTTCATTTATGTAATTTATGCGAAACAGCTGTTTCTTGCTAGTGAGAAATCGTTTCGCAAGAATCACTCGTCGATGCGAGTAAAAACCTTGGTAAACCTAACGACGTATCAGTCTCTCGGATGTTATTTATTCGCCGTTAATGTAATGATACGTTTGTTGGGAAGTTTGTAAAAAAGAAGTCACATTTTATCTTAAACGTGTCTTAAATTTTCCAATCTTTTCATGACTGCTTGATATTTGACGAATTTTTCTTGACAACGCTCAGGGGTGCTCACAGACTTGCCGTTGAGCGAGAAAGAGAGAGGCTAATCTTTGAATTTTGAAGTAAAAAGCTGCCTAATGGAGGATTAACACTGCCTTCGATGTCCGACACACGAAGTCCGATGTCCAATAGGAGAATAGGTTTTCTGGAGAGAAACATGCGTCAGCTAGGAACTCTGAAAAATAAAATTTCCTATTGGGCATCGGGCTCGTCGTCCAACTCGCCGTTGATGCGTACTACTTGAAAGAAACCGAAGGTCCGTCTGACTCGCCGTTGAGTCGTACTACGACTACCTCGATTATTCGCAAGTAGACTCGGCAATGGTGTCCGGTCTGGCAAACTTTATTTTTAAGTAATACGCTCAACGGCGGTAAAGAAGGGCTCTTATCTTCAAAGAGTCAACGAAGAAACAGACGAGTTGTTTACTCTTTTGCCACACGACCGAGCAGCGATCTGACAAATTTTTAATTCAATTCGCCAACGATACGTCACTCATCTCCGGGGCCTGGTTTTACCTAACCTCTGCGTACGATGACGACTCTACTGGCTTCTTCGAAACTTTTTCACTATGCAGCGAGTAATTGCTTAAGGAGAGTAGGACCGATTGCGATTACCAAGCAACTATATCCCGGTATGTGGTGGTCATGTAATTAAAATTACATCCGACGCTATTCTGATAAGCAATGCGGCGAATCAAAGCAAACTGTAACCTCTTCTTGTACATCTCTATAGATTGCTTAATCCATATACTAAAAATTTAATCTGTTCTAGTTTTTCATAATAATTTGGAATTATTCATATTTGGTTGTTTATATAATTAACTTGGTCGTCGACATAATGTCTGATTTCTGTAGAGAAGAAAATAAGTAAACTTATCCAATGATATTTTGCACACTACAAGATAGTAGATAGTAGATAGATTTATAAACAGAATATTAATCAATTAATCGGTATAAAAGGGATATTTATTTATTTTAGCATTAAGATTATGGGAAACACCAGTAGCAGAATATCGCAAAATACCAATAAGGAAAAAATATCTTACTCTACCGCAAATAAAGCCATGGATGATGAATTCTGAGGAATGTGCAAGAGAAATACAGGAATGGAACGAGGAAAAGGAACAAATATGCACTGGTCGCTAAGATATCACATATAAATTTGTGTCAACAATATTCTGGATCCCGAATGATCTTCACTGTATGGTCACTGCTCTGATCTCTTATTTACAGATGTGACAAATGAGATCAACAACCAAATTGCGACGAACAGGACCGGCCGTTTGTTCGCGGTCATACAATTATTGGGGAAGCAATTCAAGGTGACTGAGAACGACATTATAATCCTCGAGGGATTCTGGCCGCCGAATATAGGCGAACACTTGAAGCTGGAGAAGGTGCTGCTCGTTGGAAGCACCGATTTCACTCTCGTGGGCAGACCGATCCTCAACAGAGAATTGGTCACGGTCAATGCATTAGTCATCGAGAAGACTCTGTCTCACACGAAGACTCGCTTTAGATTCCTGAAGAGGAAACGGTATCGCCGTATAAACTGTAAGACATTAAAAACTATAACATTCTCCTCCACTCTCTCATTCGCTGCATTCGTTCGTGTCGATACACTCGACGTTTCGTGTTTCAGTTTACAGAATGCAGCATACGATGCTGCGAATCAAGTCCATAAAGATCAACAGTAACATTGATGAGAAGAAAGAAGTGGAAGGATTAGATAGGGTGTATTAAAAGTGTACAAATACATATACCAATAAGAAGCAAATGCGGACGTGTGTCGTCTACTATGTCGAAGAGAAACGTGAAACTCGTTTAGTTGATATTAGATGACGATTTATATTCTTTATGTCTTCTCAGTGCCACCGTCTATAAGAATTCTCCGTTCCTGTGTCGACGAGCTATGAGACGCAATAGGTTAAACAAGACGTTCGCATCCCGTGACAGAAACACGTCTCACTCTTGAATCGCGAAGAAGTAAATTTCGAGAAACGAAAGTTTCCCCTCGCTAAGTGCGAAGACGAGCTTTCTGTTGCTACCGTTGCCAACGACTACAGTACCGGTCTAAATCTTGTGCATACGTTTCAATGTATATGTGAATTTCTTTAATTAGTGCAGTCAGTTCAGCTGAATAACAATATATTAGACCCTACGCACAATAGAACACATATATTAGGAACAAGAATAAATATGAAATATTAAGAATATGAGATGAACAGCTGTATGACACGATTTCTCTCATTATAATTCTTATTCTTTCATTATAATATCGGTAAACAGTGAAAGTTTCTGAAAAATTACTGAAATACATAGTAAATATTTCGAAATAAATCGCAATTTTCATTGTGAAATTCAACGTTGTACTGTGACACACAATGAAAATTCAAGTATATGATTCTGGAAAGTGATGAGAAAATTCTTGAAACATTAGTTGTCGCATGAAATTTGCCGAGAATTAAACTGAAAATTGCGTATATTAATGAAGTGGGGTCGATTGAGCGCGTATATTTCAGCAAAATACTTCCATCGGGGTAATATTTCACATTTATTCCCAATATATCTCCATTGTGCGCGCGGGGCCTTATACCAGCGGAATCTTGATTTTTTACGCGCGATTCGCCGGCGTGTTTGCGCGAAAAGTACACCTGCTGCTTCACCTGCTGATCAAGAACTCGCGCGTCGGCGCTCCAGTACGACATTTCACGTGGAAGGCTGCGTGCGCGACATCTAGCGTGCGACGGACACGGAACGCGAGCAGAACGGAGCGGCAGTGACGGTGGAAACGTCGCGCCGTGCGGTCGCGCTCGATCTTTTCGTTTTTCCCGATCGGCGACGCACGAATACAGCATCCGCGCACGACGACGCGACGCGTGACATTTTCGCGAGCCGCGCGGAACAGCTGTTTTCGGCGCGTGACAGGAAACCGACACGACTCGCGCACGACCCGAGCGTCGACGACGACGGGGAGCGGGAATTCGAGCAGTAAGTCAACGGCTGGAACATATTCTCTCTTTTTCTCTCGTCCGGAAAATCGCGGGAGCCGAGCGTGTCCTTCGCGATTCCGGATCGCGGATCCGGCAAACTGGTTCCGAGGACGCGCGCCCGTGATTTTTCCCGAACGAATTTAAAATCGCTCTGACGAGATTCGAGAAAGCGACCGGTCGCCGGAAGACGTCGGTCGATTTCTCGGTCTCGCTTTGCCGCTGTGAAACCGCACATCTCTCAAATATCACGCGAGATCATTTCAGATCATTCCCTTAATTCAATTCATCTTTATACATTCTTTGTCATTTACTTGATCTCCCTAGATTTTTCATCTTCATTTTAACTTACGATCAAGGCTTCGTAATCGAGGCTTTCTTGCGGTGTGAAAAAAAATATTGCTGTTACCGCGGTCCCATGATTTTTCCCCCTTCTCGAAAATCATGTCTTTTCTTTACACGCCACTTATATATAATCTATCTTCTTTTCTCAACAATTGCGGTCATAATGTCTATTCTTTATATATTTCTTATTGCACGTAACACATGATTTTATGTCTTTATCCCATTAGTCTTAGCGAAGTCGCGCGGGGGTTAGCGACTAAGACACCGCGCGCACGTGCGTACACACACGGATTACGTGCGCGCGTGCCGCCGAGACGCCGCGACTCGCGTACGAAGGCGGTTCGCACGAGCGGGGGTGGACTTTGCATGAAAGAAAAACGAAAAACGAAAAGCCGGCTTAGTGCCGGGTGTCCGAAAGCATGCAGTGCCTAGTCACGATAACAGCTCGCTACTGCCGAGCGCACAATTGTAAGGGAGCTAAGTACACACGATCGCCAAACAGTCAACATTCGGCGAGCTTTCTGTGTTGTTATTAATTATTACTGCTCTCGTGAAAAGTCTGGCTTTCACTATTTCGTCGATTTCGCTATCGAATGTCCGAATGCCGCGACTCCATTCGTTTCCCTCCACGATCTGCCGATCCCGATGTCTCTCGCTTCAGATAAGCCTTTCCTCGCGGCTCAACGCGAGCGAGGTCGGCCGTTTATCGGCTATGTGTTATCCGAAACTATCGAATGTGTGTCGCCATCCGCCCGTATCACTTCTTACGAGCGAATTCGACCGCCCGCGCTACACCGCGGATTAGTGCGCTCCGGATTAGTCGCGTACGTATGTCAAGTATCAAACCAGTCGCGAGAAAGTTGCAATGCCTTTTTCTTTTCTTCCGAAAAATTTCGCAACGCATCTCGCGTCAATAGGAAAATTAATCATAATTAATAAGAAAAAAAAACAAGCTTCTCTTGCCGGACACGGGAAAAATTCCGAAACTCGAAAAAGAAAGTGCGTATTGCAATCTTTCTCTGTGACTGACCACACGTGCAACATGAATACTTTGATGGTGAAATAATTGACGTAACGTTCCGCTAAATAACATGACGATATCATTATTAAGCATCTAATCGCTCAAGATGTTTATACACCGAGGAAAGAAAATAGTGGGGGAAACACTTAACCCCTCGTCCACAATCTTGCTTTAGGACGTGGGCGGTAAGCAAATTAACCAGCGATTGATTATTTTTTTAATAAATAACCGTGGCTGGTCAATTTGATTACCGCTTACGTCTGAAAGCAAGATTGCGGACAAAGGGGAAATTTTGCTTGAACGGAGAAAATGTTTTTCAAGTACAACGTTTAGGGGATATACAGGGTGTCGGATAATTTCCTCGGGATCCGTGGTGTGCAGGTAGAACGGGTGACGCTGAGTAGAAAAATCATGTGCCATTTCGCAAAATTCGCAATAGTTAACGGGGAATTAGTCGATTTATACGAGCCAATGAGCTCACGGGAAGCGGAAAGTCGGATACTAGAAAGCCAGTAAGAGAAAAATGACTTACTTCTCAAAAGATTTCCTAGCAACGATAGATATTAACTGATAGCGAAAGGTGCGTTTCTTTTCGACGCGCAGCCCTGAATCACTCGCTGCGTTACTCCGTCTCTAGAAATCGGTTGATACTCATCGTTGCCGGCGAGATCTTCAGAAGTAAGTCATTTTTCTCTACACACAGAGTCCGGTCTACCGCTACCCGCGTGCGCTCATTAAGCTCACACAGATTAATTAACTTCTCATTAATTATTGCGAATTTTCCAAAACGATACTCAACTTTTCCGTTCAGTTCCACATGTTCCACCTTCGAATAAGAATGACCGCCGATTTTATCCATCCCAAATTTTTCCTCAGTGTGTGTTTTTTTTAAATTTAAATAACTGCTTCGTGTACAGCAGCCTTCGACATACGCCGATCCGACGCGGATGATCGGACGTTCACGATGATTTGCGTGCGAAACTCTCGAATCTGTGATGCCAAGGGGTGAATCTTGTGCGTGTGTCGTTTTCCGTAATTTTGTGCGTTCACCGTCCCACATTATCCCACACACTGTCGCATCCTCCATCCAGGTCCCGTCGAAAAATCCCCGTGAAACGTCGGCAGCGTGTTACGCGAGTAATTGGCCGGCCGAGAATCTGACAAGGCGATTTTGCGAAAATGACAGGCAGGAAGAAGAAGGACAAGAAGAAAGGGAAGGTGAAGGAGGCCGAGAAGACGGTGGATGAGATTCAACTGCGCAGGGATTTGAGGAAGCAGATGAAGATGAGCGACGATTCCGCGAAACCGGCGCAGCAAGAAGTCGCGCCGGACCAGCCGAAATACTCCGAGGACATCAGGATCGGCGGTATAGAGGGGTGAGTCCTCCAATCTGGTTTGTATTGTCAACTTCAATCGCTTGAAACTACGAGACACTCTCAATACATTGGGTTGATGCAAAAGTTCGTCTGATTTGGTTTCTTTTTATCAAAATGCACATGTAATATTTATTTTTCTTTTAAAATACAATCGATCAGAACGACGTCAGAAACGAGAAGACATATGTCCAATTTCTTGCGGAATGTGTCGAAATAAAAGGATAAAATGGTACTTGCGATAGATCGAGTATATTTGTAAAATATTCCGGAAACTTTCCTCTTTTTTTAAAAATCAATAAACAGTCGTACAATTAACGTTAAATAATTGTAAAATTGACGAAATCATGATGAAAGACAGGCTAAAAAGGAAGGTTGTTGAGTTACGTTAATTTTACGGTTATTTATTGACTGTCGGAGCGAAAGAGGCACGTTTTCGGAATACTTTACAAATTTCTGTGCTTAATCGATCACAAGCGTCATCATTTCACGGACATATTTTTTATTCCGATGTATTTCGTAAAAATTTTCGGCACGCGCTTCTGACGTCATCAGACAGGACTGCTGCAACGAGAAAGCAAGAGGAGCCTTAAAATAGCTACAAGTAGAGCAGAAAATTACGATAACGTTCGAAATGCCATCAAAATGACGAGAAATGATCCAAAGGTGAGCGTTTGCCAGTCGTTTTCTCGTAATTTGAACGTTATCGTGATTTTCTGTTCCATCCCGGACGATCTTGCGCTCGTAGAAATTCTGGGATTTCTGAGCGAGGAATCGATGAAAAAACGGGGATGAACTTTTGCATCGACGGTTCGCCCGCACGACGAGTTGTAAGACAGAAAAAAAGGAAATACAAGAAACGCGCATTTCGCGAGTGAATTGGTTATCTCCTTAAAAATAGACGCGTTATCTAAGCGCATCCACGCAGCTATATACATTCATCGGAACAACAAGAATAAATATGTATCGAGTGAGGTTGTTCACATTAACATTCCAGCGGACGGAGATGGAACGACTTGGATAAATGGTTATCTCAAGTGCGAGATATTAGTTTTCCGCGAAATGTACACGTGTATCGTGACGAAATGCCTCGACAATGGAAAACGATCATTAAGATCTCCCTTTATCGCGTTTTATGAGCTCGGGATTCATTCGATTAAGATAGACGGTCCGAATTTTCCGAGGTGATATTAAGATAACTTACCTTTGTAAGTTTATTATTTACTGAAATGAAAACTTTCCTATAATTTTATTTAACTATCTAAGTAATAAATGTTAATTTTGAGTGAGCGCGGAAATTCAGGCAAATAAATGTATCTTGTCGAACTGGGCGCTTACGCAAATTTCAAACAACCCTGCCTTCGCCTTCGACGTAGAAAGAGAAAAAATAGAAAAAGGAGAAAACGCGCATCGCAAAAAGCTGTTATCATCGCGTCCGTATCGGCGCGCATCGGCGGAACGCGCGGACAAGCGTCGTTGTCGGGGAGGCCGCGACGAAATAATCCAGCGCGCACGCATTTTTGACTTTCTGAACGAAAAAAAAATTCAGAAATCGCTGATTACGAGGTTCGATATCTTTCCCTGTGTGTGTATGTGTGTGATAACACACATGCCGCGCTCGGAACGGAGCCGGAAATCAATTCTTCGAGCTTCATTGATTGCGAAAACGAGCGTGCGGCACCAATACTTTGAAAATTTCTTTCTATTTCAATTAATTATCTTTCAATTTTAATTAATTACCCGTGAAAATTTCCCTCTATTCGCGACAGTGATTTGTGGGCGCTTGTGATTTTGCATCACAAGCGTCGCGGAACGTCCAATAATTCTCGCGTGATCAACGAGAGAGAGAGAGAGAGAGAGAGAGAGAGAAACAGGATACATTATTTAGTCGTTGATAACTGCAATCAATATTCGTTAACCGAGGCGTTTAACTTCTATCTTGTGACCGGTCATTTGCGCGACCTCGCGCTCTTAGCACGACCGACTGGAATGCGAACTTAAATGCTAATCGATTAATTCCTCCACGAAACGTTAATCATTAATCTATCAATTCTATGTGTCTTTCTTCCTTTTTTCTTTTCCAGAGGCGGCACACACTCCACGCTCGTGATACTCGACGGGCAGGGCACGCGGCTGACAGAAGTCAAAGGGCCAAACACCAATCACTGGGTGAATCTCGTTGAACAAATGAAGTTACAACGCGAGCGTGTCGCGTTGCCTAGTTTACTCGAAAAGCGAGAATGCGAGAAATTTTGAAATCCGGTCTGCCGCTTCGGTAAAATCTGCTTAAGACCCGCGTGTACTCGCGCTCTCGAGATAAACCAGCTCGAATGATTGACGGAAATATATCGTTTTAAACCCGGTCGCGTGCTAGGAAGGGAAAATAAAGTACAAATCGGAGTATGATAATAAATGACGGTGATAATAATAATAAGCGATAAGAAATAGCGATAATAATAAAGGAACGTGTTTGCTTGCCCTGTGCGACGTCCCAGGCGCTCGGGATGGAGGAGGCGGCCGCCAGGCTCAGCGGGATGATCGAGAAGGGGAAGGAGCAGCTGGACATACCGAAGTCCGTCCCCTTGGACTGCGTGGTGAGCATCATCGATTAATTGTCAATTTTCTATACTACCAATAATCATACGCAGATCTTCTCTAACTGTGTGTAAAATCGTGTGGGGTAACTCCGGTAACATGCGACGCACCATCCTAGGGAAAACTCAAGCAATATCATTTATTATATTAAGTAAACTCTTGCGCGAAGAGGTTACTCGACGGAGGTACATGACAGGCTTTCGCCGACAGGGGCTCTGCTTAAGCGGCTGCGAGGAGGAAAGCACCAACCGTCAGCTCGTGCAGACTCTGCTGCAATCGTATCCGCACTCCGCCAGGGATTACGTGATCGGTTCGGATACCATCGGCAGCCTTAGGACCGGCTTGGAGTCCGGCGGGATCGTGCTGATCGCCGGTACCGGCAGCAATGCCCTGCTCATCAATCCCGACGGCAAGACTTACGGCTGCGGCGGATGGGGACACATGATGGGCGACGAGGGCGGAGGTGTGGCTTCTTTTTTTTTTCCAATGCGAGAGAACTTAAGTAAATGGAAAAGTTCCTTCTGATTTTTCCATTTGATTGATCCGATTTTTCAGTGAACTTAATTTTAGCTTCGAATAGAATATGAATCTACGGAATATGATTTTGTTATGATTTGACTTTGGATCATCCAAATTCACTTCAATCGTCCAAATCAGATTTTTCTGACTGCCCAGCGAAAAGTGAACGTAAAATCGAAACAATTGAAAGTATGTTTTGACGTCGATTCGATGAGTCATTCCTCGGTCATATAAGCTTATCTCTTATCGCAATTCGTATCTAAGCTGTGTATTCGATTTCTTTCGCTCTATAGTCGATGGCATAATGAGTTTCAATTGCGGGAATTGTTAGATATCCGACAACAATAGTGCGAAATTTTATCATTTGCCGGTTAGATATCTCGAGATCCTTCTATACACACACACACACATACACACACATATACACATATATCGTCAGCGTCAGAATTTGGTGAAATTTGAATTCACCCTTAGCATCGCAAATCAAACATATTTTCTAGAGAGGTAGAATCAGATTCATTTGAATCCACACACATTTGCACTGGAATTCTAGACAAATTTCGAACGGCTGTTTGTCCGCAGCCTTTTGGATCGCCCATCGCGCCTGCAAGTACGTCTTCGACGACATCGACGATTTCGTGGAGGCGCCGAAGCCGATAAGCTACGTCTGGCCGGCGATGCGAAGTTACTTCGACGTGACCGACAGGAACGGCATATTGTTGTACCTCTACTCGAAGTTCGACAAGAGCACCATCGCAGGTTTCGCCAAGGAAGTTGCGATCGGCTGTGAAAAGGACGACCCGCTGTGTCTGAAGATCTTCGAAGATGCCGGACACGTTTTGGCGAAGCACATCATAGCCGTCTCGAAGAAGGCGCACAACGTCAGTATCCTTATCTCGGTGGCGGTAAAGTGACTTGCTTGCGACGAAGTCGCCGACCTGCAAACAATCCCGAATCGAATTAGAAATCAGGTCATAATTGCGCTCGGTAATTTGTCCGTCTTCCACATGTGATATATTGCATGTGTGGTTTTGTTACGTTACATTTACCCGGCTAGTCAAATCCGTCGAGACACATGTACACTGCAAAAAGTGTCTGCCATAAATTTTATCAATAACTAATCAGCAGAAACGGGTTCTAACTACTCTGCTAACAGAACACGGCGGCAGATTGGCGGCCGAAACCAAGCAGGATTTGTATGAATGATAAATTACGTTTTGCTTGATAAATACTAAATTAATAAATAGCATCTTAATGCACTGAATATACAACATTTTTTTCTATCTGTGAAACTTCTAGCTTAACACAGATATAGTCAATACATTATATTTGTTGTCGACATTTTGCTTAAATCTGTTAATACACTTCTAACATTTCGCTCAGTGATTTGCATTTTAGTAAAAAAAATCTTCTAGAAAATAATAACCGGTCCTTACGTTATCCAGGACCTCAAATTGGCTCCGGGTGGCTTGAAGGTGATCTGCGTCGGGTCCGTGTGGAAGTCGTGGAAATTCATGGAGAAAGGTTTCGTGGACGAGATCCGCGACAGACGCGTCGTGGACGAGCTGAGCCTCCTTCGGTTGACGACGACGTCGGCGCTCGGGGCCTGCTACCTGGCTGCGGAGAAGATTAATTGTCCATTCGTGAAACCGTACGACGACAACGTCGAGATTTTCTTCCACTATAAACGCGAACACCGTCCGGACGAAGCGGAGACACCTGTCATCGCGGAATCAGGAAACGATGTCGTCGTTTGTGACAAAACGACCGCTGACGTTCGCGAAAACGGGCAAAACACATGATGAGCGCGCGAACAAATAATGTAAACTGTGTTGTAAACTATTGTTGCGAACACGAGGCACAGGAATAATATACTTAAACGTACTACAGATGACGTACTGTACGCAAATTCGCGAGATGTAACGATTAAAAGATACAACCGTTGTGGAAAAATTAAAAGTTCACCCAAACGTATCGATTTAATATGTACATAAATTTATACGAAACCAAGAGCAATATAATAAAATTTTGAATATATGCAAACGGAAATATGCGCAGTTGGCATGGTAAAAGTTGCAATATTTTTTTTCCGATGAGTCTCGCAACGCTTTCGGTATCCAATAGAATTCATTTGTTTTAGTGATTCTCAAGAAATACATTTTCCTATTAGATACGAAGTGCGTTGCAAAATCTCACTGAGAAAAAGAAATACAGTGGGAAGCCAAGACAGTTTGGACACAGGTAAGTGTAGAGCACAGCCGATGGTTCAATGAGAGAACGAATTAATCACAACCAAGTCCTCTCATTGGATCATCGGCTGCGCTCCGAACTTAACTGCGTCATGCAAAATCGTTTTGCATCTCACTATATGCGCGTGCTCTTGTTTATCAATTTTAAGTTATTATCGTATTATTCGGACGTTTGGATACATCAGTTTTGTACTTCACGTTGCTGGCGATCACGTCAGGATCGCGGAAACGATCAATCGAAATTCTCGCTTTTCTAGATCGCGCCGTCAATCATTCCCGACGATTCTATCTATAATTCTTACAATACGATGTATACGCCGATATGAACAACCTTCACACACACATGTGATATTTGTCATACACAAAGGAATGAAAAACGTGCGAACCTCTCTACATTATTGTCGGATCGATATGCGAAATTTGTTTCCTTCCCGCGACACGCGTCGAATTTCACAATGATGAGAGGATGGGAGGATTGAGGGCAATCTGGGACACAGCCTGGGCCTGGATTTCGTGGGCTCTGTTCTCCGTTCTCAAGACTTTCTTCTATTTATTCATATCCTTCCTCAATTTGATATTCTTCGTGGCCTCTACCACCGTCATAGTGCTCATCATTCTGTACATCCTCGGCCTCCTACCGACGAGAAGTAATGAACACAGATGATTGACAAACTCGAACAGGATGCACCGTCGCAGCCCGGTAAGTGAGACACGTCGCAGGTGAACACTTATCATTGTCATAAATTAAAATAAATATACATATACGGTAGTAGAAAGGCCTTGTACATATCTCTTTCTCCCTATGTCGCGAGGAACTCTTATCTGTGTAGAATTATGTGCAACACCCTTTTGAAAAATATATTTATGTCCGGGTATATCACAATTTATCGTGTACATATGCAACAACAACACGTACACACTCTCGTACCAAGTATATCCCCCTCTCGCTCTTATTTACATCATATATATACTCTGACTAAAGCTAGATTATCGTAATTTTCACGTCGTAAAATTTGCATTAAAATCCTTACCTCCTCCTCGGAGGCTCCTCTTTCGAAACGCGAGTTTTCAACAACATATATCATCATATGATCCATAATATAATAAGAGTGTAAGATATAGTACTATATTATGATATAATACTATATTATACGCTATACATCCGATTAGATAGTCGATAAATTCTTCGATTTTGAACGTGAACGCAGGCCTCGTTACACAGCTTGCTTAAGATGTAAAATTTGACGATTAAAAAAAATATATATGTATATATCTATCTATCTATCTCTCTGGGAGGAGAAAACATGATTGGAACAGCCATCTAGGAATCACTGCGCTGTCGTTGTACGCGTACTTTGGATGCACGCAATGAGAATGATATAGAGCTCAAAAGATACTCCATAAAATATGTAACGATATAACGCGTGTGTGTGTGTGTGTGTGCTTATTGCAAAGCTGGATATTGCTACTCTCCGTTAATAACTCCTGAATACGCGCGAATATCGGCGGGTATATATCGCTCGAGTCGCTTACACCGACGAGAAATATCGTGCCTGCGTAAATCCGTTTCGCTCGGAGTGAGAGAGAGAGAGAGAGAGGGAGGTATTAAAAACTGTAACAGACATCGCTTCCGCATGTGACTCGTGTGAGCGCCTCGTTCACATATCCGTGTGTGTGTATGTGTGTGGTATTGACCTGTTGCGTTTCACGCCAAATTAAAACGTGGTCTACAATGGACAGTAGGATTATCTTTATAAGAAGAATAAAAAATTAACCAATCATAGTCGATTATTCCCCTTACATTCGAATATGGAATATGGTAAATTTCTTATTCTCACTTACGAAATATACTCCTATTGTCTACCGTAAACTACGCTTAATTCTGCGTATCCTTCCTAACGTTTCGGAGGGATCGAAAATCGCGTGTCACACAACATTCGGACGAGCGAGGCGACGCGGAGAAACTTGCGATGCGATCGCGGATCGTGCGTTCGGAAAGCACGACGGTCGCACGGTTACCGTCGGATATAATTATCGCCTTTGACTTGAGGTGTTCTCTTTGATCCGTGGCGAGTTCAAAGGAATGACAGTTGGAGCGCTCACCCAACCGTTGTGTTTCTCGAGCGCAGCCGCGTTTCTCATGAATATCGGCGAAATCGGCGATATAGCTGACGATTTTTCCCCGATATCGCGTTTCTTCCCCAGGGTGTCCCCAAGAATACGTTACGACGGTAACTGGTCATCAACGGAGTCATCGAGTCATCGTACGCGCACAGAATCGAAACCGACACGACACTTTACCGGCTAATCAGTGCTTCAAGTCGAATATTTCTATGAGCAGCGGCTCCACGCTCGACGGATTGACGTTCAAGTAGACACCCACGACCTCGTCGTTCAGCTTGTGAAGCTCCGAAATCTTCTGTATCAGCTTGAGAAATGTGGACCGAGCCTCGCAACCGGGATAAACGCTCTCCAGGTACCGTCTCAGGAGATAATAGTACGAATTCTAGAAGAAAAATATGCAACATGAGAATGCAGTATCTTTCTCTCTCTCTTCTCTCTCTTCGTGAAGAAAAATATCCGAAAGTACCTTAAAATATAAAATAAAGCATTGATAACACAAACCAGTTATCAACTTTTACTTTGTTCGAATACTATCGAACAGATTTGCCGCAATATACACGTGATATCGCCACACAGTGGAGTGAAACGCTAAAATTTGTGTTCGAAACTCTATTCTGCCTAACTCAAGATAGGTTTATATAGTGAATTATTAAATTTTTAACACACCGGTTTTCACATCAAGAAGATAACTTTTCCGTTTTCGTACGTATCTACAAAATGACCGATCTAAGAAAAGTACCAAAAAACTTACTTCTAAAAATCTTTAAATAACCATCACAGATCTGAATTCAGTGTGTTCAGATCTTTTAAAACACTCATAGTAGTCATATTCGAGAATCGATCACGTTTAGGATTTTGACCGCAAATTTGGGCGTTTCGCTTCGCGAGAGGTTTCGCTTACTTGTTCCAGTTTAATAACATCGCCATGTATGACCCTCGGCCTGTCGGGCGTGAATAAGGCGATCGCGCTCAAAATTAGAATGATGTTCTCGTCCCTCCATCGCGGGTCGAACGTGCGTACGAATCTCGCATGTTCCGCGTACAAATTTCCCTTCGCTTCCTTCAGTACATCGACCTTGATGTTCGACATGCTTTCTTGGCTGTGCGGTATCTTCCACATGTCCTTGTCCGGATCGTAATTGATTGCCGATCTCAGGATCATCATCTCCGTGCAACCGCCTTTCAACAGAGCCAGCTGGTCTTCCTGACACATGTTCTTGAAAGCGTTTATCTTCTTCGACATCTTTATCAGCCGTCGAATCGCTATAGCCGTCAGGTTGATGACGTCCAACAGCATCGGGTCGGACTGGCCGAAATTATTCTGGAAACAGGCGTCGATCCTTGCCATTCACGTTACACGTTCCGTGTTACTTGTCGTTTGTTTGTGTGAAATATTTTCGTAAAATGTATTTGTATGTATATTCATTGTATCAGTCGACGTTACGTATGCCGTATCACTCTCTGGATACAAAATTAAACAATCTTTAGCCTTAACTATAAACACACATGTACAGAGTGTATCCAACATTATAATCAGAATCATGATAATCCTAACTAAAGTCACATATGCGATTTTCAACCTTACAGACATGTAAAGCTGAAAATCGTGTGATCTTCCGTCGAAGAAATGATACAGCATACATGACACGAGATGCATGCAAGACGCGTGATGTAAGATCTCAATAACATTACCTTGAATTTACACTCGTCGCCGACCAAATTCGTTATGTCGTCGTCTAACGGAGCTAACAACGCTTTATTGGCAACTATCAGCTCGTTTAATTTCGCCCTCTCGGCGTCATTTAACTCCCTACTGCTTTGATTCACGCCAAGACTAGAAAACGCTGAATATTCTAACTTGATAGCCTCGCACAGGATGGACTCGATGGAGTTGGCAGCGATCGGTATCCTGAAACGAATTCATCCCCGTTTCAACCAACCAGGCTCGAACCGCTACGGTGGGTGTAATGAACCTCTTCAGCCTTTCGCTCGGGGCGATAACGCGTAACGCAATTTCCAACAAAAATCGTAATAACGCTTAATAAAGGCCTCCGCACGTAACAATTTTTCAGTCGTAACCGTAAGAATTCCATATAAGAAAATTGACCAATCACAGTCAACTGTCCTTCGACAAATATACTTCTCGTGTCGCTAAAAGTCGCTCAGTAACGCTTAGAAATCCGAGGGACCGCGACGTCCGGTAGCGGTGGAAGCGTTTTCCTTTTAGAAACCACGTTGCAATTCAAGATGCTTGGAGCAAAAGGCTGAAGACTTCCACTACGCTTACCGTAGACCCAGCCTAATTGGACGAAGAAGCGCGAATAGACACAACGATCGGGGCGATCCCTCACCTCTGAACATCCTGAACTACGTCCCTGGTCACGTCGGCCGGATTCTTGCTCCAGTCCGCACTAATGGACGATTCCAGATTTTGATTCTTGCATTCCTCCGCGTTGCGATTCGTTATCAAGTCCGTCAGAATCGGATTCTCCACGTGGCTGCCTTTCGACTTCATCGTGTGCCTGATCGTGCCGCCGCTGCCCGAGACACCGTCGTTCTCCGGAACCTCCGCCGGCCGACCCGCCATCTCGTCGTCGAGGTGGCGCTCATCCGTAGATCCGTCGATCGCGCCGTTCTCCTTCAAGAACTGCGTTATATGCGGATCCGCCGCCAAGCATGTGGCCATGTCGGGGTCCGCCATGATCTTCATGATCACTCGCTCGTCTTGGAATATCTTGGCGACCAAGCTCGGGTTGCCGACGAACTTGGCGAGCAGGCCCGGGTCCTGCTTGAACTTGGCGATCAGACTGCTGCCGCTCGACGAACACGTTTCCTTGGACTTCTGACATATCGTCGCCTCCTCCTTGATGGACTGCGACGCCGGGCTCGACTCGGATTGGCTCGTGCTGCTGTAGGAGGTGCGGACGACGTACGACACGTTGGAGCTCTGCTCGCGACTCTGCTCGAACTTGAAGTAACTCGACATGTTCTCCTCCTCGAACTGGGAGTTGTACTTCGGCGACGAGCCGGTGTTGACGAATGCCGGGTTGAACCCCAGCTCCGGGTCCTGCTCGTACTTCGCCGAATTCGCGGGGGAATCCTTATTATCCTTCTCCGCGCTCTGCGGCACCGCGTTGAAGTCGGTGAGTCTCGAACGGCTGAAAACAGACATTCCCCCGCGTTTTAACGTCTGTGAAATAACTCTGGATAAATATATAAGACAAATATAATAAAAGATAGATATAATTGCGTATATAACATAAGAGAACGTTATATTAAATTTAGAAAAAAAAAAGAAAAACAAAGTGTTCGGATGGTGCATCAAGTCTCTTGGATGTTCGACAATTTCAGCACGGTCAACATATTGAGCGAGCACACTGAATACAACGATCAAGTCGCCAATAATCACGATGTTATATATACGGGGCCTGGTTCGGCCGTACCTGACGAAGTTGGACTTCGAGCCGTGGGCGGACTCCTTCAGCATGTCCAGCGTCTTCGTCTCGGCGATGTTCGTGCTCTCGGGTGGACTCGAGGGGCTCGGCACGCTGGCCGCCGTAACCGGGCTCATACTTTCCACGACGTTCGGCCGGTTGCCGTCGAGGTCCGCGTACTTGCGGTCGGACTCCCAGAAATACGTCTCCGAGATCGTGGAGGCGACCGAATTGACGGACATCGACGTGTCCTCGAAGGTGCAGCTGTCCACGCAGTCTTTCTTGATCTTCGACGCCTTGACATTGTCCGGCTGGGTCCGCTTCTTCGCGCGATTCTTCTCGATCTTCTTACGCTTCAGCACCTTGTCCTCCTCAGACATGATGTACTCCTTGCGCATGCCGATGCTGAAGCACTTGTCCAGCCGGCATTTCTGGCAGAAGCGTCTGGTCACGGGCGTGATGTTGCAGTTCTCCGTGAAGGGACACCGGAAGTCCTGCGAATGGGAACGTATCCTCCGGTGATCGCTCGGCTCTTCCGGCTCGTCGGAGAACGACATTCGGCGAAATTGCGCAATATTTAGTCCATAGTACGCGGGGAAAACGCAAGCGACATGCAAATCGACCAACCCACGGTCGACTGTTCGGTCCAGGAATAATCGACTGCTCGGTACGACAATAGAATTTACTTGCCTCACCCACGTGATTTCCCGAAGAGATTCCGAAAATTTCATACAAATATACACGTTTCTTCGTTCTATCTCGAGAATAAATTCAAGTGATCTCGGGTGGAGCCGCTATACGGATGGAAATAATTTGAGATGCAGAAACAGCGGTGTCTTTATCGGGCCCTCTGAACGGCCCGTTGAATTTTAATGTCGCGAATTCCATCTTTTGAACCTCGCCGCAACCTTCATGCGCTCCCCCGTTGACCTCCCGCGTGCAAAACAAAGTGTGTCTCATCTGGCTCATTATTTCGTCTTATCGTCTTATCGAAGAAGTTACGCGTGTAAAACATCCGTCGAAAGGCGTCTTCAACTTCGTGCTCTCGGCTTCACTGCCAAACAAGATGACCCACGGCTGATATCTCTCGAAATAAATGCACGAAATTACCAATCAGCCACGGATAATTGAAGATTATTGAACGCAACAGTAATGCAACAACACGCCCGTCGGGGAGAGGCAAGTCGGAGAATTAAATCGACACTTTGACCATTTTCTCAACACCGAATTGATTTTTTCAACTTTGCCAAACTAAGGAACGTGCAACTTAGTCGTCACCTGCAAACATCTCAAGAATTCCCTGCAATGACGACACAACTTGCTTCTCCAAGAATTCAATGAATCACTGTAATCACCGACCAACAGTAATAGCACAGCAATGCTGTAATTTCCCACTTAATAATGTAACTTGTACAGAGTGTATACTACATTATATTGTTGAGTGAGAAATTATAACATTGATGTGATGTTATTGTTTCAGCATTTACTGAGAGGTAAGTTCAGGACTTCTCACCCAGATCGCACCTCTCGAGTCCCTCGAGAAGCAAATCGACCAGCCAAAGCTTCAGGTTCTTCAGGACCTTAGTAGAACAGCTGACTTAACAGTTTCAGACAATTTCATGCCCTGAATCTTTGATCCATACTCTTTTATCGATAAAAGTGCCTGAAACGTGGCTTCTCGGCCAATCGGGTAATTCTTACACTCTCACTGACAAAAGAGATTTTAGAATACGGATTATACTTTATCTTGATCTTCAAGTAATGCACAATGACTGTCCCGAATCTTCAACTGAAGAATTCCGGCGGGAGGCCGCAGGATGAGCCTCGGCACTCACGCAGGATTTACCTTGTTCTTCAGCGCATTCCGCCGGAAGAAGGCCTTGCAGCTCTCGCATGAGACCGCGTTGAAGTTGTAGCCGAGCGCCCGGTCGCCGCAGACTCCGCAGATCTTGTTGGCCTCTCTCGCCGGCTGTTCATCGTCCATTGCTCCTGGGGCGGCGGTCTCGCGGGCAATTAACACGTCTTATCTAACGCAGGCGGCATCGTCGTC
>NW_014558238.1:654440-695124 GCF_001313825.1 Dinoponera quadriceps
AATACTGAGAAAATACTAAGAAATACTGAGAAAATAATGAATACGGTGCTTACGTAAGCTCCGAGTAATATACTCAGAGTTGTATATAAAATTACTCCCTTAGACGCGTAGAGTCATATAAATATATATTCTATATTAGTATAAGAGATAGAGATTTTATACATATATTCAAAATATTTATATGTACTTATATATTTCGCGAAAGAGAGAGATCCGTTGCTCAATAATCGAGCTCGTGTCGCTATTGTCAAAAGGCACGCTTAATTTCTCTTATCGAATCGAATTACACAGACGAGTGGACCGAACCGGGCTCATCTTTAAGGTATTATCATCACGGTTTTTTCAAGTTACACCAAGGCACCGCTCGAATGTTTGTTCGTCAGACAGTATGATGTAAGAAATCTGATACGTCGTCGCGAGATATCCGATAAGAATGCTCGCTCGGCAGTGATTACATGTCACGGATGAATCTTATACATGCAACGAGATTGTCGACGAGAAGATCTTCCTTACAGATACATGTAGCCTACGTGGCGGACTAAGATCACTTTGGTGGGGTGTCAGTCAACTTCGTGCTTCCGCCGGTGTGCAGCACCAGTTCTTCTCGCATGTAAAACGTCACGATCTCCTCGATCGTCGAGAAGGACTGCTCGTTCATCTTTGGGGAGCCCAGAGCGTATCTGAATCCAACACGGACACATCAGTTGACAAATATCCGGCAGATTTCGTTAGTAGCAATGTAAAGTAACGAGAAGTATCTTGGCAATTTTAGCACATTATTCGAATAATTCTGAATTTTTCTATTTTTTTACTAAAATCTTACACTCCAAAATATTAATCCGGATAATAATCACATGCAAAAAATGTTGGTCTCAAATGTTTGTCCAATCATTTGGTCGAAATTATTAGTTTACGTCCTTTCCCGTGACAGAAATTGGCACGTGATGTTAAGTCACAGTCCAGTATTCGGTGTGCAAAATGTACGGACCAAAAATGAAAAGCGATCAGTCTCAATAAACGAAAAGCGCGTATACCTGTTGTCGCTCCTCTTCCTAACCGGAACATTGTAGACCCTGTCCTTGTACCAAAGAACTAAGGCTAAAGGATTGCCGACGTTCGTAGTGGATGGTCTCATAAGGAAGTATCCATCCTGTGGGTTGTTGTAAGTACCTTCTGAAAACGTTTAGATATTTAGTCTCGCCTCG
The DNA here is from genome assembly GCF_001313825.1 of Dinoponera quadriceps. NCBI lineage: Eukaryota > Metazoa > Arthropoda > Insecta > Hymenoptera > Formicidae > Dinoponera > Dinoponera quadriceps. Next base: position 655,646 of record NW_014558238.1, read on the forward strand.
AATCGAATTATTCGAGCTTTATATAATTCATACATGCTGAGTGCGGTGTCGACATTTTCATAACGGATTATTCACCGGGAAGTTTTTTATACACCGGCTTCTTCTCCAGCGTTTCTTCATCATGCATTGTACAAAATCGACTAATACGTACGCTCTTTAATGAGAGTGTTCGCCTGTTCCCTGGTGACGTTGTGAAACCAGGGTTTGTCCACGTAGGACTGCCTTTCCGGCGGGGGTGGTAGCGGACGCGTAGCTCTGTCGGCTGACAACGAGACGTTACTGCTAGAATGAGGTAACGTGGCCGACTTCTTATCCGGTGATCGCTCTGTAAAGATATGAGAAAGTCACACTCAACATAGTGAATACGGGAGAATATCGAGAAAAACACAACAACCGCCGCGCGTCCCGCTTGGCAAGAAAGATCCTCTCCCCGTGAGAAGGCGGATCGATCGTCGTTACTAACTTGCCAAATTGAGCCGAGCCTGCGTAAGGGCAGCCTGCGTCAGGCACTCCGAAAGACTCGCTTGCCGACGTGCCGCCGTATTCAGTGACACGTTTCGCTTCGAATCGCCGATTATAGCTGCCATTATCGCTAATGCGCGTGTCTTCCTTCCCGGGTCGCGTGCACTCGCGCGGTGTTTATTGCGCGTCCGATCGTTTCGTCACTGAATTCCTCATCGACCGCTTTATGATTAACGCGTACTACCGTGTCGATTAAGCGCGACCGAATCTCTCGTGCCGGGCTACCAGGTCGGGCACAGCGGCGACGTTAAACAACGCGCGAGCGGCCGCACTCGGTTACAATGAGATAGACGGGAAAATGGACAGACGGATGGACGGATAGAGGTTTATTCATCCCCTGAGGTAAAATCCCCATCGGGCGTACAGCAGAGAAGAGAATGATGGTTTGACAATTAGCGGTTTACAAATAAGCGAGTCCAGTTCAGTTGTGGATGGTATGCGGAAGAAAGAGTGAAAAATAATAATAGAGTGCAAATAACAAGCCGTTATGAGAATATGACAATGATAATAGTGATGATTCTCGTGATAATTTATTATAATTAAATATAATTGTTTAATGTCGGTCGAGCCGATAGGTGCAAACGTTCGGGCAGATCGGACAGATGCCACTTGCACAGTTAATAGTATGAAAAGAGAAGAGAGAGAGAGAGAGAGAGACAGATAGAGAGATAGAGGAAGCAAGAGAGACGTACGCAAAAACAGCAATAAAGACTTATGTCGCGCGATAATTGCTAGCGAGCGTTGTCGCGCGGATCGACGACGCGAACGTCGCGAGCACTCCGGGGAAACTGAGATCGAGCATCGGAGCGGATCGCTCTGGAGGATCGCGAAAAATAAGATATCGATCCGTTGGTCCCTCGGCATGGGGTAGACGCGCCCGTTCGGAAGCGCACTCAAAAATATCCCTCGTAAATCGGGTGACCCGAGTGCTGCGAGTGGCCGTCGATGCGCTCGGAGAAACGGAGATAACCACCGGGGAACCGAGAGAAAGGCGATCGATAAGCTCGGATTATACCCCCCCTCCCCTACCTTCCTAGATTAGACAGGATCGTCGGTGGATAGGATTTCCTCGAGATAAAGAGTTGCTTCCGAGGGTTTCGCGAAAACGACGACGAATTCCGAACGTCCGCGAGCCCGCGGGATCTATTCTCGTCCACCGGAGAGTCGATCTCGGGGTGTCAACGACCTCCGAGCAAGCCGAGAGAGCGAGCGGATGCACTGGTCTGGTGCGCTCGCACGTATAACTACTCTGCGACACCGGAGAAGGTGGAGGAGGTAGAGAGTCGCCGAGCGCCAAGCGTCCTCGTTCCGTGTACCTGGCGGTTCAGGTGGTTGCGAGGAGCAACACGTGGACGGACCCCTCTTGATCCCTACTATCATATCGCCGACTTCGTCGGCCAGCCGCGCGGCCAGACCGCCCAGGAGCTGTCTGCTCACCCGCAGGTAGAAGCAGAAACACAGGCATTCCATCACAGTGCTTTTGCCCGCTCGGGCGCTCCTGCCGATCGCCCCCTCCCCCCGCTAGACAGCAACACTCGCCGGAAAAGTGCTTCTCCTGGCTACAATTATTCCACTATGGTGATTTTCGATACAAGTATCGGATATTTTCCCCTTGTCGATCTTGCTGGGAAGTGCCGGATTCTTTGGGGGAGGTCCTTTGGTAGTTCCTGGTGCGCCCCGAAGGGCGACCTCAGGGAACGATGAGGCGCGACAATCGCGATAACGTCGCTGGCATACTGTCGACCGGACGACAGTTTCGCGGGACGCGGGACAATTCCGCTCGCCAGGCGTCGATGCCGACGATCGCCGAAACGCAACTGGTGGCATTATTGCGACATCAGGTTGCATCGGGGGAAAGCGGTGATGATAAGCGCAGCATTTGTCAGTCACATGTTCGTGAGAGTCCCTGCGCGACTGCGCTTTGCATCCTGCACTTTTTTCCCCATCCATCCCGTCGTGTTCAACCGCATATGCTGCGGCAACGTTCCGCTGTTTACGCCCGTCCGCTCGCCGACGTAACGAGGCGACGTGCGCGAACGGCTCCAATCTCGCGTCTCAGTCGATCGAGTCGATGAGCGGAAGACAGCGGCGCCGGTTCGGTAGAGATCCAATTTCACGAGGCACCCGACCATCGGAGGTAATCGGCCGTTATTCATTAAAAGGAGCGCTCCTTGATGAATGAATGAGAGCCGGTTCTTCCTGAGTCCTCAAGTCCGTTAGACTGAGACCGAAAGGTTATCTTCATTTCGAGAATCTTACATAATTGTGTAACGTAATTTCGAGCGAGAAGCGTTTCCCAAGTCGCTACCGAACGTCGCGACTTCGCGAGATTTAAGCGTTATTACGACTTCGATAGCGCGGAAAACCGTGTCTTGTTCGAAATTACGTTATATTCTACCGCTCGAAGCAAAGAAGACTGAAGGCTTACTAGACTGAAGATCCAGCATTGCGTTTCTTGATTCCTCGGAACCGATATCGCTTGTTCCGATCTCAACATGTTTCTTGCCGGCGCCGCACTATGTGCGACTCTCACCAGTCTCTCACGAGAGACCGGCGTCACACATGTATGACAGCATCCATTTCTCTCTCTCTCTCTCTCTCTCTTTCTGTACTCACATTATCAAACCGGGTTTGTTTTACATAATAACGTAAAAAAAAAAAAAAAAAAAGAATCCGCGGGTCTGCACGAAAAAAAAGTGCTAGATTTAAGTAAATAATTATTTCAATATTCCTTAGCGAATTTTTGGATTAATGATAAATTTTACTTGGATTGATATTTTATTTGAATCAAGTGATATTTACCAAGTAATATTTAATAATAAATATTTTACTTCAATTAAGGCAAATATTAATCGATAAATATTACTTGATCCAAAGTGAAAATTTGCTGGAGAGCATCGGAGTAATTATTCGCTTGAATAGCACATTTTCCTCCGCGTGCAAACGAACGCCCGAGAGCGGACGTGTTAATCTAATTCCGATGGGATGCGAGAGGGAAGCGCTCACCTTTGAGTTTATCCGGCCTGGTTCTCTGATTAAACGGAGTGGACGGCGGGGTGGGTGACGGCTTGGCGGGCAACGGAGGTGGCGTTTCCGCGTCGTTTGTCCTTTGAATGGGGCTCATGTAACCATTGTTGTCCTCCGGCTGGCGCGGTGACGAGTTAATAATCAGTGATCTCGCGCGTTCCAAAGGGAATCATCGAATAAGGAAGGAGAAAGTGAGGAGGAGGACTCACCATTTCCGTGATGCACTCGTAAATCTCGTACTCCTCCTCATCCTCCTCCTCCTCGTGGCTGGCGGCGCTGGGCGGCTTGTAAACGCTCTCGACCGACCCCTGACGGCCGCTGTGCAGCGACAGCTTGCTGTCGACCCTGGTGATGTCCTTCCTCTGAGGCTGCTCGATAACGTTGTCGCACGTCTCGTACTCGTCCTCGCTCTCTTCCGTTCGCTCCGGCAGATTCGCCACGAGGTCGAAGTTCCTTATGGTGGCCGGCGGTTTCGGCAGCCCCTTCTCCGGCTTCTTCGCCTCCTCGGGTGGTACGTAGTCCTTGTTCCTCTTAGATTCCGAAGAAGGCGGCGGAACCATTCTTTCTGTGGGAGAGAGCAGATTTCGTTGCGTTTCTGTGCACCTCGACATTTCGTCGTTTCGTTATTCGATCCTTTCGGTACGGTAAGTCGCCAGAACGCCAAACGACGTTGGTAATTTGAACGTCGACGGACGTCATGAAACTCGATGCATTGAAAAGTATTTGGAAACATTCAGAAACATTTAGAAGTTAAAGAAATATTTAATTAAGAAAATAAACGGCACAAATGAGGGAAAGAATGATACGACGAATCATCTCGAATCGAAATTAACATCTATCGACGCCTTACTGGCGACCGATCCGGAAGAGTGACAAATAATAATAAGTCCCGTTAACAGTTCTTCTCTCTCTCCCTCCCTTATTCGAGTATCCTTTCGCGTACCGAAAGGATCGAAGTTACAAGCATAAACGCGCTGACTCAGCGAACTAACTTGGCATCTCTTTAGGAACGCACTGATTTATCTTGGGCGGATTATGCAGGAAAGACCTCTGTGGATATTTCTTGTCGGGGGAGGTCACCGGGATCTTCCTCGACGACAAGGTTTCCGGCTTCGGACCGATCGTCGGCTTGTTCGCCAGCAGCTCGCTCTTGCGCTTCGACTCTTCCTTTTTTTCCTTCGCGGCCTTTTCCTTCAGTGCCTTCTGCAACTGCTCGTGCAGCCTCGATACGTTTCTCGGGGGCGGCGGCATCGGCTCCTGGAAGTTCTCGTACATGTTATCCTCGTCGTCGTCCTGACAGGACTCGCAGTTGGCGTAAGTCTCCTCCTGCTCCGGCGGCGGTCGCATCGGTTTACGCACGTTGTTGTTCTGCAGGAGCGCCTGCCTCATCTTGACCAGACCGGGCTCCACGATCTTCATCTGCTCCGTGCTCTCCTCGCCGCGGGAGTTCTCCTCGGGCCCGTCGTCGTCGAAGTCGGTGTCCCAGTCGTCGTTGTCGCTCGGGTGATCATCGTTCGGCTGAGCGTCCGCGGCCTTCTCCGGCAGATACTTCACCGGCGACCTGTTCAGTTCCTGAACGAACGCGAATAATTTTCTGCAACAATCAATTAGCCCCGATTTGCAATTTGCGTGTCGTTCGTGCACGGGAAAAAGTAGAACAAGCACGGTTGAATTAAGGAGGCGAGTGTTTAGTTAAGCGCATCTTTGCGAAGCTCAACGATATTATTTACTCTCTTATGTTTCTTATTAATGCTTTATTTATACGTCTGTTAAATTAATAGAGGTGTATATATGATAGAAAGTGACGTATAAATATTTAAATATGTGCATACGCATACGTTACTATAAATTGTAAATTTCCCATAGCTTTGAAACAAAATGATCAGAAATGGTCTGAAATTTGTGTATAATGTTTCTATATGAGCCTTTAATATCACAGTAGTTTTCCGTTAGAATCCTAGATGTGGTTTAGAAGGAATTAAAAATAGAATAAAACAGAAGTTAAAAGCACGGAACATCAATTTCGGAGAAAGAACACGTGTAAAAAGTGTCATCTTCAGTTGCGAATATCTCAGCTTCCGGATGGCCAGTCGTTTTCTAACTTTACAGACGTGTAGATAATATTTCCATCAATATGCAGCTAAAAGAAATTTCAAAGAATTCCTCCTAAGAGAACGGTTCGGCCGATTACCTTGAACAACAAGTAATAAAATTCTTAATAAGAAATATAAATGTAAATTTTGTTACGTTTCGCGCGTATCCAAATTTACTTTTTCTTTTAAATAGAACAGCATGTCAATCGAACTTATCCGGTTACCTTAACGAAAACGACGGTTCGTTCATATTCCAGCAAACAGTCCGGCTAATATATCCACATTTCGGATTAATTAATTCAACCGATCTTTTTTCCGCGTTGTCCCGTGACGAACGTCAGTGTCCGTCAGTCGTTTCACCAATGTCTTCGAAAATCAGACGCTTTATCGAGCGGCGTCGGAACGAGCCGCGCATGCGGGCGTCCACAGGCGGCGGCGTTAGTTGGATGGTTACGCGAGTGTAAAGTGAAAGAACGATCGAATGCGACCTACGCGATAGAATTATGCATTTATGCGCGACTCGCGGTCATCAAATTGTTCAATCGCGCGAAACGCGCCCCGCAAAACGCGGCTCGCCTCAGCGCCTTTATAAAACGCTGAAGAAGCCCGCGTCCGGCTCAAATGTTCAGCAACGCGACGCATCCCAGCTCACCCGTCGTGTCTACGTCAGCGTTCCTTTGCCATCGAAAAATTGCCCTCGTAGAAAAATTCCGACGAACTTCCGAGTCAGTTTGATCAGACGGATTCTTAACAGGCCGAGAAAATTTAAATAAAAATGAGACAAAGCGACGTTAAAGCGGCAGAAAGAAGATCAGTCGAATTAACGTGACAATGAACGAAGCAAACCCTTGAAAGTAAACATCAACTAACATTGCAACAATGTTATCAAATTTCCCACTCAACAACGTGACTGTTATATACATGTTACGCATATCACATTGCCCTTACATGTCGAGTGAGAAGTGACAACACTGATGTAACGTTACACGCTTAGTTGATGTTTACCGGGGCGCATTTTCTCGTTGAAGCGAACAGAATTTCTAATCGGAATTCGAAATTCTTACGAACCTAAATTCGACGCTTGCGAGCGGAAATTCCGTTCCTCTCGACGTAAAGCGCAACATTCGATTAGTTCATTGGCGCGTTCATTCGACCGATGTTTCCTCATCATATGCATATCATGCATCGCGTAAGGCTTTTCCTTTAACGGATCAGAAATGTTTCCGCGTTTCATGCGCGTAAAGTTCGCGTGAACGATACGCGAGCGTAAGACGCGTGCGCTGTTCGCATACGGAATAATCGGATACCGTTAGAACGCTATGAGAAGTACGAGACGCGATTCCGCGAAAAGGGGAACGAGAGAGAGAGAGAGAGAGAGAGCCGCGATACGGACAGAAATAAAGCTGGATTTGCTTCGCTCGCTCACCCTATCAGTGGCCGCGTGAGGTCATTCTTCCAGAGAGCCAGCTTTCCATCCGTCAAGTGCTGCAATAATTAGAATTAATTGAAGCGACCGCTTAAGAGCGCACGCGTCGCCGGCCGTCTCGGCGTACTATCGCGGCCGGAAAGAGAAGCATGGTCGCGCGTTATCAATAGAAGCAGTTAGATAAACGCGACGCGTGTCTCTTTCATCAAAACTAAGTTATCGACGTTTCTCCCAGCATTAATTAAATCACCTTTATTTATAAATTAGGTCATTAAGAAACCGGCAAACAAAAAAAAAATTATATATATATATATATATATGTATATACAAGCAACATATTCTTTGAGAATGTACTCTCTAAATTCCTCGGAGTGGAGTCTCGCTCGAAACGAATAGAAAAATGGCGGTACTTTCATTCGAAGCGAAGTAATGAAGATACTGCTAATCGAAATAGCGAGAGTGAATGTGTTTCACTCGAGCTCAGAGTGGATTCTGTAACTCTGTTACAACTTTTACAACAATGGCGTCGTTTAACTTGCGACACGCAGCTTGCCTATGTACATACATAATATATATCCTCTCAATATGTATAAAATTACAAAACAGGTCTGCCGACTCCATACGAGTGAATGATTAGTGCCGATTAGAATCGATTAGAATGAATTTCCCGTAACGATGAAAATAAAATCGGATTCGGTCTTCAATTTCGAGTGAAGATCGGATTCACTCGGCGACTCGGAGAGGAGGATTCACTCTGTGCGAGTGAAGAATCGCTTGAATCTGAACAACTCGAGCTGCGTTCGGAAACTCTACCCGACGGATAAAATAGTACTTAATTGACCAATCAAGATAAAAAGAACAGAAGATTTCCTTATCACGATTTGGTTAATTAAATACTGCCCTATCCGTCGAGTAGAGTTCCCGAACGCAGTCTCGGCTGTCATTCCGCTTTCCTATGTGAAGTTTAACTCCGAGAAATTTAGAGAGCAACACAAAAGAACGCCGTACTAAGTCTGTAAGTTGAGAAAGATGGAAAGGTCTACACCGTCCGTCGGCAACGTAAACCTTTCAGTTCGCCGATTAAAAGCCGCGAACAAACGTGAAACTTGGTATTCCGCCACCGAGACGCCCCACTCTTTTCGGACGCCTTGTATATTCAGGGCGATCATGGGGTCATCGACAGGAACACCCATGTGAAAGACGTCGTGAAAGAGCCGACAAATGAGACGAAACCGGGAAGTTGCTTACACTCGGCTGCTACTTCCCCTTCTCGTTTTTTCGCAAGAGACAATTCACTCACTAGCAATTCATCGCCGTCGATCTGCCGCTTCGCGACCGCTTGGCAACATTCCTCCAGGCCGTTCTGGAAAAATCAGGAAACGTACAGTCCGCAGGATGTTTCACGCGCTGATAACGAGCGAAGGGCATACGCGCGCGCGCGTGCATTCCGGTATTACGTGTCCGAAAATACTTGGATCGATCGAAGAAAAAGAGAGGAATCGACAGGATGTGATGTGTCGTAGCAGATACACGCGCTGATTGCCCAGTGTTTTTTTTTTTTACATTTTATCTCATCTATTCCGCGGAGAAAATCATTCCCAGGAAATTTCTATTGTCGCACACGATATATACACACAAAATAAAACACGATGTGCAATTAACCGGGAAAAATATTTTCCACGTATAACCAGATTATTTTTACATGTAATTATATATTGTTATATATGATCGTATATTTATTATATGTAAAATCATTATATATGAGAAATCTTCTCCTGGGAAGTTAAATTATACATCATCATACATGATGATTTATTTCACCGATGATCCCCTGTGGCAATTAACGTGTTGATAACAATTAACGACCATCACTCACCGTTTATCATCGAACGAACAACTGAGTTATTTTTAACAAATTTCATCATAAATGAAATATTGAGACTGCCGATAAGTTAATTAGCTTCGTTAACTCAATTTGATTAACTTAATTAACTTCACCAACTTCTTGTCGCACTTTTCCAACGAAGCGAAATAAACTGGGGAATTGATCCTTCGAATATTTTCGCATCGTTTCGTACGAAACGCCGGTCACAAAAATTCAGAAATCGTTCAACTGTTCGCGCTGAATCATTACGATGCCTACCGATTCGCGGAAATCGAAGGGAAAACGTAATCACGGCGAGAAAACGATGCGACGCGATGATGCGAGGTGCGTGGCGATTTAATTACTCGGGAATTCGAGAAAGTTACGCACAAACCAGACCGATCATGAAAACTAGGATACGCACGAAGAGATGCGAACGTCCCTTTCGCCGGCCGAGTTCTCAAAGAAAAGTGTCCCTAATGTTCGGTAATTCAACGGGACGCTCTTACGCGAGAATTTAGAGCCGACCACGTTTATTCTTTGTTAATAAGCCTTTGTCGGATTGAGTTCAATTCACTTTTTGACACGCAGCCTTCGAATAAGCACAAGTTTACACATACAGTTACATACGTTAAAATTTGTAAATTAACTTAAAGCGCTAAACGTACTTTAACGTCTTAAATATTAAACTGCTTAACGTTCAAATATTTTCAAAGTCACACGCAAATTATACACATCAAAATATTCTAAAATACCAGACGTATTTTAACACACAAATAAATTAAACGTTAAAGTAAATTTAACATATTAAATATACATTTAACGTCCAAACATCTCAAAAGTTATACACAATTATACACGTTAGAATCTTTCAACTTTTACCACTGATTTTTCCGATCAAGAACGGAGACACCTGTGGAAGCCTTCAATTGTTCTTCCTGACTCCTATATCGAAAAGCGCTGAAAACCTTCGCTCCCGAATTTTCCCGAAAACTCGGAGACTGCACGATTGTAACTCCCTTAAACCTCCGTATTCCCGCTCAAATTTATCACGCGTCTCACTGCGAAGAATAAGTGCGTAGTATCGAAGATCTTCGGAGTCAATGCCCAGCGTGGTTACTCGATCGAGACCGCGAGGAGAAAAAAGAAGACCTCGCTACGCACGTGCGTGCTTGCGTTCGCGCCGCTTAGGTGTTCCCCCCGTGTGGGCATTCCCGGCGACTCGTCACGTCGCGCTGTTGAAACGTTACGTACACACATCCGAGCTGTGCGAGACGATCGCGCGCGCGCGCGATCGAGAGAGAGACGTATGTAAGTCGAAGCGTGCCGAAAGCGAACGGACGTCCGACGAGAGAGAAGGAGAGAAAAAAAAAACGCAGCTGAGGGATTCGAATCGCACGTAGACAGCTGATAGTCGGTGGCCGCCACGGAGCCGCCTGTACACACCCTGTCGCACTCCCCGTGGTCTCTTTCCTCCCTTATCCTCCCGTCTTCCTCGTCCCGCCTGCTTCACAAGTCTCCGTTCGTCTCACGTGTGAAAAGCGCGCAAGGTGCGTCGGCGAAGCGCGTCGAACGCGATCACCGGGACGAGATGTTGTCGTCGTCGTCGTGACGACGACGACTCCTCGGCCGCACTCACCTTCCGCAGCAGTCTCAGCACTTCTTCCGTGTCCCAAACGGAGATGTCGTTGAGGGCCGAGCTCCGTGACAGCTCCCTGGACATCGCGCATCCGCCGTATCACGAGGGGAAAAAAGCGTCGCACGTGCACGTTCGCCGCCCGACGGCATCTGTCCTATCAGCTTTTTGCGGCCCGGCTGTCTGACAGGACTGGCATTCCTCCTCTCGTCGCCCGCGCGGCCACCACCCTCGGGAGAGCCGGCGGCCACTCGCGCGATTGGTCACTTCTACGTGCACCTGTTACGTCGCACGCCAGGCCCGTCTCTTCTCGAACCGAGCGGCGAAGGTCCCCCCGAACATACCTAAGCCGCCTGATCCACATTCGTGGCGGATCGTGTAATCGTGGAATGCGACCGGCTGATCCTTATCTTCGGCGGCGAACGAATGATAAAACGCTCGGTCGCGATCCTCTGCTAATACACTCTGTAATTTCACAGTTATCTCTGTAATTATCTACCTCTGTGTACAAGTGTATACCTGATAACATCAGAATCTTCTCTGATATCTTTACACTTGGAAGGCTTCTTATTTCAAAAAGGAATTTTGTCCCTTCACTGTGGACGCCGTTATGATTTTAAGGTAATTATTTCGCCACCGTGTATCGTTCCTGACGACTACTGGCTTCCGTTCCTCGGTTCCGGTGTTCTTTTTAAAGATGACAAAATATCTAAAAGTACAAAATTTCGTTATTATTGTATAATATTAATGTGTGATTTTCCGGTCATCCTATTTCTTTTCCAAAAGAAAGAGGAAAATTCTGTTACACGTACACATACATTAAGAAGATATTGTACAATTTTGCTTCAGGTTTCGTTATCTTCGTTACCTTCCTTCGACCCAACGAAAATCAGGGGGAATTATGAAATTCACTGACATAAATTGCGTCTAGATACTTTAGAATTGCTTTTATTATCTTTGCATCGGTGGTGGTCTTTGATGCCTCTTTTGCAATCGGCGATCTTCACACAGCAATAATAGACGCTTTTCGCTTGGATTGGACTGTGTAAAGATAAAATTACATGCGGATAAAGTAGATCATTTTCCAAGAGAAAACATATTACGTCTCGCTCTCCGAAATTTTAACATGAACGGGAAGCTCGGAGCTCAATTTACAACTTTACAGGACCCATAAGGTTTCATATCTAAAAGGGATCTCGCAGACATAGTAAATACCTTCCTCCGAACATCCAGAGTAACAGCAGATGCCGCGGAAGTGCTTCCTCTAGTCGTATCGTTTTTTCTTTTTCATCATTTCGCGGCGTGTTCTTCCGAACTTCCTCGGCAGCGGAGAAGGAGTAACGGCTGATGGAGGGACAAACGTCGCGCATGCGCGGTGAGGAGAAACTCGGCTTGTCCTCAGTAGCGTACATACTCCGCTACAAAGTGCGGTAGCTTTGGGTCCTCAGCGAAAGAGAGATATTTAACCACAATCTTCATTCACGGAAAGAATCTTTGAATTTTCTTTTCGGATAATTAATAACGGCTTGTACTGAGAAAAAGATGCAAAAAGGTTAGTTGAGCCCACAAACGCCCTGTGTTGCATCATACGTGTGGGGCCCGACCGGCGGAGTCGCACTTTCATTACCGTCACTGGCGCGCCCTCGAGTGGCGTTTTTGTGTTACTCGGGAGATTTCTGCAGCCATGAGCGTGGTGCCGGGAGTCGCGTAGACGCGATCGCCAATCGACGATCTGTCCGATCGGGTATTCCTCGGTATCGCGAGTACTATTATCTCGACGGATACGGAGCCGGAAAAGAGGGTGACGCGATGACTGTCACCGAGCTGGATACGGAGCGAGTGTTCGACGACTTCGTCAAGTGAGTAATAATTGTCACGCGATATCACGGCGAATTTTTTTCCACTCCGACAACTTCGACCTGTGAGAAATTCGAAAAATCTCGCACTATAGCGAACGCGCGACGTTCCCATTTTCTCTTTCTTTTCGAGACTAGATACGATCGATACTGTGCATTCTTACACGAAGAACAGACGAAATTACTCTCTGCACGATTTCGATCTTTCCGAGAAAATCCAGCGCGAACATAATTGATTTCCGTACCGTATAAGTCATTCTCACCCAATCGCGGCCAATGATTTGCATATTTCAACCCAACATCGCGTGATAAAACGTTTATCAATTCGCGAGCTACGCTTTCTGATGACCTGATTTTTCATCGAGTATATCTTCGCTGTGCAAGGTCCAGGGAGCTGACCGTCGTTCACTTTTACGCACCATGGGCGGCGCAGTGTTCCCAGATAGACGACGTGCTCGAGGAGATGTGCAAGCTGGAGGAGTACAGAGGTGTGCAGTTTGGCAGGGTCGAGGCTGAGAATGTACCCATGGTGTCTCACAAGTTCGGAATAGCGGTGGTGCCCACCGTCCTCTTGCTGAGAAACAGCTGTATAGTGGACAGGGTGGACGGTGTCAACACCATCGAGTTGACCGGCAAGGTCAAGCATCACTTGTACAACAAGGATCCGTTGTCAGACCATGTGATCAAATTCAAGGAACCACTGGAGGAGAGACTGAAGAAACTGACCAATCAGGCGCCCTGCATGCTGTTCATGAAAGGAAACCCGGCGCAACCGCGATGCGGCTTCTCCAGAACCATCGTCTCGATCCTGGACGGCTACAAGGCCGATTACAAGACGTTCGACATATTGCAAGACAATGAGGTTAGGGAGGGACTGAAAAAGTTAAGTAACTGGCCGACGTATCCGCAATTGTACATAAACGGAGACCTGATCGGCGGATTGGACATTGTGAAGGAGATGAGTGAGTCGGGCGAGTTGGAATGTATGTTACCGAAGAAGGAAAGTGTCGAAGAGAGGCGAGTCGCCGGTGCATCTGTCTAAGCAGTCTTTCGAATAAAATATTAGTGAAGTAAATCTTGCTCATTCAAACACAAGCACACATATGTACATCTGTAAGGAAAGAGAACCCAATATAACTAATAAGTCGCAAGAAATCCTCTAAATAGCAAAATATTTCTTTTCCAGGAGGTTAGACATCATCGCACAATTGCTGCTTAATACTTCGATAATTTTTCTAAGATATCTTCTATTTGTAATATGGCCCTGAAGTAATTCTGTTCGAATGGCGCGATATGTGCGCAAGTTGAACTTTGTCATGATTCGCAGCTTGAAATGTACATTACTTAGCATCAATATTTTATCATATATTAACATTATAATATAACATTATAGTATATTAAGTATGCAGTCAGAGAACATAACGTGTGTTCAACAGAGAGGTTTAATAAAGATCTGCATTTCATACAATTTACAGAAAGAAAAAGGAATTACAATGCATCATAACGGATACAAATAAACTGATTCTCGGTACAACAAAAGCCGTTTTTACAATTCGCATTGATCTTCGAAGTCCCTTGAGAATTTTCTCACTGCCGAATTTCATGGTAAATTTATGATACAACGTATACGATATCATACATTTATGATACAAGATCTTGTAAGATAATATTATCAATTAAATTTATTTTTATTATAATTATTATTACTTATATATATAAATTAATTAACTCTTCTCTCTAATCTCTAGTGCTTTTTTCGTTTGTTCTTCATTCCTATGCGCGCACCCTTCTTCGCCCCAGAAACGATGCTCTGAAACTTGCCTGCATTCTTCTTCTTCTTTCTGCAAAATTGACGTTTTATTTGTCAACACATTCAGAGAATTGAACCGGAAATCAAGATTAATTTAAAACACCCTATGTATATATGCATATATATATATATATATAAGAAATAAAAATACTGACCTTTTGTTCAATACCGCTCTCGTCAGAGGTAGGTATGCATAAGGGTCTGGTTTACCTTTCTTCTTCATGTCTCCTCCGGCCTTTGTCGTGCGGAATTCCGAACCAGGAAGTACGTCTTCGACTTTCCTCGTCTTCAACGGCCGATGAATGCCCGAGCCGCCGGCTGATTAAAGGAAGAAATTCGAGTGTAAAGGTCATACCACACACATACATACACATATACTTAAAATATATTTAAATTGCAAAATGTGAAGTATCTCATGAAATTACTTTGATATTTCGACGTCGATTGGCTCTTCAAGCTGATCACGTCCGAATCCACATCGTTGTGTTTGCGTTTTCTGGCGGTTTTCGTCATCCGTGCGTCGTCCTCATCCTTGCCGTCTGAAAATGCGTAACGCACATTACAGGAAACTCACATTACTACAATACAAATTCTGAGCAAAAGAGAATGATCTCTTACCGTCTCCCGAATCGCCCTCCCAATCGTCATTCGAATCTTCTTGCGGGAAGGGAGTCTTCTTCCTCTTCTTTTTCTTACCTTCCACATCGCTGTCCCTCTCGTTGCTATCTGTAATGATGAAGCGACCGTCCGGCGCGATCTTAAAGTCCTGATCCTTCACTTTCTTGCCCGAAACCTTCGGATTAGGCAATCCCGGTTGAGTGGCTGAAACGCACCAATCGAATGTTGTTAACGAGCAGAAGAAAACTATCACCCCCAAAAAAATAATTAATATTAACCACTAGGAAGACCAACTAACATTCATTCAGCTCCATTAATCGATTAATATTAATCTCTTTTTCTCTCTAATTCAAGCAGAGAGTCGGTTCATCAAACCTCAGTTTAATTAATCGAAGAAAAAATTAGAGACTGGCAGAGAATTAATTAAGCTCGACCAATCGAACAAGGATTTAACCCCCCCCCCCCTCTCTCTCTCTTTCTCTTCTGCTTCTTTTTCGAGACCAGCTGAAGCTAAATCAATCGTAACAACGTCTATCGTGAGAAATTTGTCAACCAACTTGTGATGTTCCTCGCGGCCGCTGGATCGATGAGATCGACTATGTTCTCCTCGTTCTCTTGGATCCAGGCCTCCTTCCTCGACGTCCTCTTCTTGTTCTTCTTCGGCTCCTCGCTCTCGGTCGCCTCGAACTCCTCGTCGCTGTCGGCCAGTATCTCCTCGATGCTCTTGGGCCGCCTCTTGACGTTGAAGTCGTTGTCGACCTTCTCCCTCTCCGCCTTCCGCTTCAACCACTTCTCCTCCCGCCTCTTGCACTTGGTCTTCTCGATCTTGTTGATGCTGTTCAGTCTTTTCCGCAGGAGCACGTCCCCGCTCGGCAGGAGCTCCAGTATCGCGGTGACGCCGTAATTTCTGATCAGCTTGCTGATGACGTCGCGCATCTTCTGCCGGAAATGCCGGTGGCAGTCCTCCTTCATATCCGACAGGGCGCGGACGATCTTCGGCAGCATCGGTTGCACCGTGGAGCGCGGCACCGCGCCGAGGTACACCTTCAGGTAGGAAAGCGCGGACTCCACGGTCTCCCTCGTGGAGCTCGTCAGGATCGTGCAGGCGAACTCTACGATCTCCTGGATGGTCTCGGGACTGAGGGAGCTCTCGTAATTGTAAGTGAGAGAGGCCAGGGCGAGGAGAGTGGCGCTGCAGTACTTGTCGCCGCCGGCGATGCCGACGGTCAGCTTGCTCGTGTACTCCCGCATGAGCCCCGGCCGGTCGAGGAACTTCTCGGCGATGACATTGAGTAACTGGTACGCCGTGCTGCGGCACTTCTGATTGACGTCCTTGACGGCGAGCACGGCCTCCGGCAGTACGGCGTCGAGGAACTTGGTCCTCTCCAGCTGCGGATGCCGCTTCACCAGGTGGATCAGGCACTTGAGACGCGGCCCCCTGCTCGTCTTGATCACGCTCGTCGCCGTGGACATCAGCATCTTCTGTATCTCACGTCTGTGCTCCTCGAGGAAGCTCTTGCAGCCCTCCCTGTCGCTGCCGCACACCTCCTCCAGGAAGCGGTAGGCCTTCTTCTGCTCCTTCTGCTTGCCGTCGTCCCTGAGGAACGGCACGCACATGTCGTAGTAACCTTTCAGCCTATCGGCGTCCGTGTAGCCGATCAGCACCCTGATCAGGTCGTAGATGCTCTCCTTCGCGAAGTCGTCCGTGCCGGCCGGCTCGCTGAGCTTGCTGAGCGCGCGGTCGAACAGCTCGTTCGCCAGCTCCTTGCTCGCGATCGTCAGGTAGACCTTGACAGTGTCGAAAGCGGCGAGACGCTGGCCCTCCTCGTCGGTGCCGCACGATCTCGTGGTGTACAGGTTGAAGAGGATCGGCAGGTAGTTCTTGGCGAAGCGCGCGAGCTCGCCGGTATCGGCCGTCTTCTCGCTCTGGGTCGCCTGGACGATCAGCCTCCTCAGGGCCGCCAGCACGGGCAGCCTGAGCTCCTTACGCTGGTTGATGATCATACCGAGCTTCTGGGCGATGCCCTTGAAATTCTCACTCACGTCGCTGGCGTCGCTGCATATGCTCGGCAGGATCGACCAGATCTGCGGCACCAGGAACTCGTACGTCTTGCTGTTCACCGGCTCCCTCCTCGCTTTCTGCTCGCACAGCTGTGCGACCGGCAGGAGGCACTCGGTGAAGAATGAGATGCTGCCGCCAGTGATGCAGTCCTTCATCAGCGGGATCAGCCAACCCCTCCTCAGGTCGACCGCGTCGCCGTGGACGTGCAGAGGCAACACCTCCAGCACCGCTCGCGGCCCCATCGCTCTGATCGCCGCCCCGATCGCGTACTCCGCGTCGCTGTTGTGCGCGAAGTTGTGCGAGTCCCGCAGCTCCCCCAACGACCGCACGATCTCCACGAGTCCCGGCGGCTTCCGTTCGCCGACGGTGCGGAAGAGCACGGCCACCAGGTGGAGCACATGGTGCCAAGCTCCGAGGTACTGGTAGCTCAGCGCCTTGCGCATCGTCGCGACTACCTGGCGCAGGGTGGAGTCGTACCCCCGCGTCTCGTCCTCGCAGAGCGGCGCCACGCACTCCTGCAGCATCGTCTTGACGACGTGGGACGTGCCGGTGATCACGTCCGCCTTGTCGGCCAGCCAGAGCTCGGCGCACTTCTCCAGCATGCGGGGCAGCACGGCCGCGCACAGGCTCAGCGAGCAGCGGGCCAGGTTGCAGTGGGCCTCCTGCATCACCGCCAGCCACGCAAGCGTCGGCTGGCCGTCGCTCGCCGGCGGCTGGTAGTCGTACAGGGCGGTGATGATCTGGGCGTTCCTCTGGGCCGGCAGCGACGCCTCGGACGGCCTCGAGACGAAGAGGCCGTGCAGTGTCTGCAGGCAGCAGGACGTCGTCAGCGCGTTCTTCAGCGTCATGATGCGCAGCAGGCCCTCGCAGATGCTCTTGACGTGCGAGCGCGGGAACTGGTGCGCCACGTCCTTCAGCAAGGACAGCACGTGCAGAATCGTCGTGATGCCGCCCGGCTCGCAGGCCGCGTTCATCGCCGCGACGCAGTGCTGGGCTACGTGGGCGGCGGCAGGGTGGTGGCTCGGCGGCTTCTCGCTCTTCATAATGTCGCTGCCCTTCAGCATCGCGCGTATCGCGTGCTGCGCGGACTTCCGCACCTTCGGCTTAGCGTGAGTGGTGAAGGAGAGCACGGCGTCCAGGACCTGGATAGTCGAAAGCTCCGTCCAGACGGCGGCCTCCTGTGCTCTTAGCAGCACCGACAGGCAGCCTATGCAGTGCCGCAGGATGAGGGAGTTCTCGGTCACGGCGTACCTGCTGAGGATCTGCAGGAGGACCTGGCTGGTCGCGCCGAACCGCGAGTTCAGCACGTTCCTCGGCACGGCCTTGAGACCCATGCCCAGCAGGGACACCGTGGCGGCCACGGAGGTGTCGTCCTCCACCGCCTCCAGGGTACTCATCAGCGCGGCGAAGTACTCCGTCGAGGTTTGAGCGCCGCCGTTCTGCTGGATGACGTCTGTCACCGCCGACAGCACCGCCAGCATCTCTTTGTGCAAGATCGAGTTCGACTGGAAGTGCTCGAGGAACCTGCTGAAGGAGAGGTTGGAGCAGTTGCTGTAGCTGCTGGCGAACGTGTCGAAGGTCTTCACTGAAGTGCCCATCGCCGTGCTCTCCGTCGGATCCTTCGCCTCGTCGATGCCGAGCTTGGCTATCTGCGGCTCGATGCCCT
Organism: Dinoponera quadriceps; assembly: GCF_001313825.1. NCBI lineage: Eukaryota > Metazoa > Arthropoda > Insecta > Hymenoptera > Formicidae > Dinoponera > Dinoponera quadriceps. The sequence continues at coordinate 674,226 of NW_014558238.1, forward strand.
GCATGGCGTCGTGTTTCTGCAGATCTTCCTTCGTGATGCCCGGAGTACCGCTCGGCAGGACCTTGAAGAATATCCCGGCGGCCTGCTGACGGTACTTGGTGGTCTCCGGGTTCGAGCTCGAACTCTGACCCTTCGCCCATCGCTTCGCTTTCTTCCTGCTGGCCAAACGCGGCCCCAGCTTACCCATCTTCTTGGAGTACACGAAAGTCAATTCGAGCCAAGCGAGCTCACACCGTCTGCAAAAAGGATGAAAGGTGACTTCGACCTGCGAAAGATATTCAAAGTTACTTCCTTCTTTCTTTCCTTCCTTCTTTCATACGTGGCTCCAGCTAACTTTTCAAGAAACTTGTTTAACGTCACTATGGTCGACGAAGAAATCATTGACTTCGGTAGGACGTTTCACCTGAATCTTTGTCTGAAATATTTTTTCTCTTTTCTTTATTACACAACATATTTGTCATCGATCACAAACAGTGGCTTTTTAGTTTAAGACAAACACAAGACAGACGTCATTGTGCGTTACTTGAGACAAAGACTCGAAGCGTAAAATATTGTCTCGAATGTCGAGTCGATCATTTCGCTAAGGACCTTAATCTTTTTCGTTCGTTTAACGTAATCCTTATGTTTATCTTTACACGCAAATCAGGCGAGGTTATGTTCGTAGGTTCCAAGTTATGATCTCCCACGTGGGTCTCGTCACGAATCTCCCACACACGCTTCGAGGCTGCTTGTCCACTAAATGACGAGCAATAGAAACGAAATAGGAGTTTTCGAGTACATAGCGCCATCTGACGCCAGTAGCGGACGGTAGTTACATGCCGTTAATTCCAAGTGTTCGCCCAAAGATGGCACTATAATTACTTTAACTATAATTACTTAAACTATAATTACTTTAACACGTGAATTGCCAATCACGCGATATCGCGTGATGCGAGTTCTCACCAAACGGCCGATCACGTGTTACCGCGTGGACGTCGCTATCAAGTTTCTAAGCGGAATAGTACAGCGGCCACAGCGAAACGGCGCGTAATATTTATATTGGCCACTAGGGAAGGGATCGACTTTCGTGGAGTGGGGATGGCCGCCAGCCATTGTCTATTGTTTATGTTAGCCAGTGCGCACAGTAGCGGCGTTCGGACAAGGCGACGACGCAACGATTTTTTAGTTATTCGTTGATTTAGCGTGCTTGAAGTTTGGTTTTTATTTATTTTGAGTATTATTTCTGTTCTTTTTAATATGAGTGACCAATCAGGACCCTCGAAAAGACTCAGTGCAATGCCGGATCATGCAAGAAAACGTCTAAAAAGTATAGAGGTGGAAGAGTTATTACTGGATTCGGATGACGACTTTTATGCAGGGAGTGATATCGATGATATAAACTATGAATTTATTGATAGTGAAAGTGACTCGGAATCCGAAGAAGACGAAGCTTCGCAGTTGCAGGTGAAACAAAATAATGAGGTTGTAAATGAAGAACAAATATCCTTCAATCAAATCTCAGTTCGTCCCGTTTTTCCTTCTAGTTCTGCGACGCCATTTGCAATAACTGCGTCACCACCACATGTCCGCCTGACCAGCCATCGCGTGCAGTTTCCAAGACATGTTGGAGTACCGACTTCAGTTCTATGAGGGAAATTCCCTTTATTCGGACAAATGCACTACTAGTGCCAGCGCCGAATAATCCGAGGGATTATTTTGATTTATTTGTCAGTGAAGATTATTTACAAAATATCGCCGACTGCTCAAATAGATACGCAGAAAACTTGAAAAATTCATCTAATCAGGTTCAGTCTCGAATTACACAATGGAAGTCGCTCACTCTAGAAGAACTGAAAATCTTTATTGGGTTACTATTACACACTAGTACAACAAAAATGAATCGCGTTGTTGATTACTGGAAAATTCACCGTTTATATAAATCAGTTTTCCCTCAATATATGTCGAGAAATAGATTTCAAATCATTCTAAGATGCCTTCATTTTGTTGATGAACAAAATAATGCCGATCGCATGGATAAATGCAAATTAGTAATAGATAATTTCAATAATGTTATGGAGTGTATTTATTACCCCGGTAAAAATTTGTCTTTAGACGAATCGATGATTTTATGGCGTGGTCGACTTATTTTCCGCCAGAACATCAAGAGAAAAAGACATAAATATGGAATCAAGTTGTATGTACTTGCGGAACCAAATGGTATCATCCTAAAAGTGCATGTTTTTGCCAGTACGTTAGATGTAACTGCTGGGAAAGGCCACACAAAAAAAATAGTGGATAAGTTATTAGAGGGAAAATTGAATGCTGGCCATGCAGTGTTCATGGACAGTTTTTATAATAGCTATGGTTTAGCTGCCAAACTATTGGAGCAAAATACATATTGCACCGGCACATTGAACAAGAAACATAAAGATAACCCAAACAGCATAATTACAAAAAAACTAAAAAAAGGTGAAAATGTATCACAGTGTCGTAACGGTGTCCATATAGGGAAATGGAAGGACAAAAGGGAGATAAATTATATATCTACTGAATTTCCTGACGAAATGCAAGAAGTGATCACCAGACGCGGCACTGTGGCAACGAAACCTGCAGCCATCATAAATTACAACAAAAATATGTCCGGCGTTGATCTACAAGATCAAATGCTCAGTTACTACCCATGCGAAAGGAAGACTTTACGTTGTTGTATGAAAATTTTTATACATACTTTGATGATGAGTCTGATAAATGCCCGGGTACTTTATAACAAATATTCTAATCAGAAGAGCATGACACTTTATGATTTTAGGGAAAAAATTATTGAATCCTATTTGCCAGAAATAACATCTGGCCCACAAACAACACAAAAGACATGTGGAGACCAAGACCAACACAAGCTAACTAAAATTGAAAAAGCCAAACCGCGATGTCTCAGTACCGGCGAAACAGTAAACGCAACGTCCAGAAAGGATTGCAGAAATTGTTATAAAAATAAAAAAAGGGTAAACACCACCACTGAATGTAAAAAATGTCCAGGTTCTCCTCCATTATGTTTTGACTGTTTTTTTGAATTGCACGATTGCACTGCTAAATAATTTTATATTTTGTACCCCTTTTTTATTTTTTTGAATATGTAAGTGATTTACAATTTAGAGTAACTTCAGTAGTTATATAAGTTTTTTAGTGATATTATAATATATTACGAAACCAATTAGTCCAACGAAATCAAAACGTACAGTAAGTTCCCTATAAATGTTGATTTTTGATAATTATTTTTTTCTATTTGTACGTTATTTTTAAAAATTCTATGTGATTATAAAAGACTGATAATTAACACGTTAATTGCCAATCATGCGATATCGCGTAATAGATATTTAGAGTACATAAATCCTATGTACGTAATAATAAAAGCATATAAATAATATATTAACTTCTTTGAGTACAATAAGAACTAAATAAAAAAATTTAAAAAATTTGGCCACCACACGAAATTCCAATTTTCAGCTTAGCAATGAACGTGTTAAACCGTCCTAAGATCATCTTCAGATGCATCGTAGCTAATGAAACGATCCGTACAGCATCTGAAAAGACCAACTTGTTTATATGACTATTTTTTTAAATATAAGATCTGACTATGACTATACTGCTGTTTTTCTTGGACGCTCACGCGCTGTAAGCATCGTTTTATTTTCTTCCGGCGTATAATGAATAATAAAGATAAAATGACGCTTGCAGAGTGTGAGCGTCCAAAAATAACACAGCCTACACGAATACCGCCCTTAAAACCACATGAGCGTAAATTACGCGTGGGAAGAGGCAGTCCTGAGATCAAATTGTAACAGATTGAGAAAGGAAATTGTTGCGAATATGGGCGAAAAGTTCATATATGATTCTATATAATTATATATAATCGTACAAAAATCACTTTTTCCCGGGAATTCTCCAGGTCTATGCGAAGTATCGAATGAACTTTTGGCATGCATTGCGTAACATTGTTATCTTCTCCATGCAAACACGGGTACACCCATGTAGGGAGTATTTCGTAATTTCTTATGTGGGTCAACACGGCCATATGCGACCGGTTTCTTTGTAATTTATAATGTTCTTGGTGTTCTCACCGTGTTTTAAGTTACTTTTCCAATATGCTAGCAAAAATCCACGAAAACCGAACTAATTTTGAGCACAATAATAACTTTCTCCACCGACACACAAATATTATGTAAACGTTTGAGAATCGTTCGAATCTTTTAACGTTCGTAAAACGTGCAAATGTCTACTCGCTAGAGTATGCGGAATAAATATTGAATTTATATTAAATATCACAATATTATACACATATCGTACGCCGGCCCCGGTGTGAACCCTCCATAAAGTTCGAAATCCGAACGCTTTCGAAACGTGACAGTTTTGGGCTAAGCGCTCTGCAAGAGTACGTTCGGATAATCGTTAGATAAACAAAGCGTTCAGCGGGCCGGTCAACCTAAAACACTTCTCGAACGTTTACATAACGTTTACATGTACATTATATAGCGTCTGTAGCAGCTGTATGGGCAGGTTTTAACACGTTAATTGCCAATCACGCGATATCGCGTGATGCGAGTTCTCAACAAACGGCCGATCACGCGTTATCGCGTAATAGATATTTAGAGTACATAAATCCTATGTACATAATAATAAAAGCATATAAATAATATATTAACTTATTTTGAGCGCAATAAAAACTAAATTAAAAAATTTTAAAAATTTGGCCACCACACGAAATTCCAATTTTCAGCTTGGCGATGAACGTGTTAAGTCGAACAGGTAGAACAGAAAATGACAATGGCGTCGAAATGACGTCAGGAAATGACTACGGGCTTTTCGAATTAAATTCCAATCGTTCGGCTTCGCTTCGATAGTTGAAAGTCGCACGTCCGCTCGTGCGTACACACTCCGGCGAATCATGTTAATCGCGTTAATCTGTATAGCAAATAGGGAACCTCGCATGATGAAGCGACGTCGCTCAGCATCGTTGTAATTGTGACTATAACGCGGCAATTTGCACCGCAATTTGCGGAGCCACTCGCGAGCGGCCTTGCTGATTTTCCTTCACCCGATTTTTATCGCGGGTGATCACGCTGGAGGATCCATCTGGATTCCAGTGCTCAGACAACTTTCGCGAGCCTCCGCTCTTTTTTTCCCGATCGCCAAGTGCACGCTCGAGTCTCCTTCGTCGAAGGGTTTTAGTCGCGAGTCGCGGCGGGAAAACGCTCTCGATTGCTCGTTGACGCGAAGAATCACCTCGTCCACTCGAACCCTTTGACCGGAAAGAAGAGAGAGGGAAGAATAAAAAATTCGCGTTGCGCGCCGGATCGACGCAATATAAGAATAGTGCGAAAGTGCGAGGAAGAAAAGGCGCGGAGGGAACTCCGTCAAGGAAGCGCCATCGGGAAGGTTGCTGAGGGTTGCTGTTCGCGGAAGAACGACGATGATCGAGTTGCAAACCGACCGGCGAGTAGAAGAAGAATGACCGGCAAGTACGTGTTATCGTTTCGGGATTGTTTTGCGAGAGAAAAAGAGAGAGAGAGAGAGGAGAGAGTTCGGCGAATCCGTCAATGGGTTCTCCCTTCGTGTCGACGCGCGAGTTCGAGCTTACAGCAAGAAGAGGAGCTCGTCGGCATTCCGAGCGGATCTCTCTCGATACTCGATTAATATTCTCGGTTTGCGTGACTTGCGTCACACAGCCGTGACCTTAAGGACGCCAAAGGACTGCAACGAGTGACGTCCGCGGCTCCCCGATGCCATTAAGATTCCAGTCTTTCCCAATGCAATCCCTGCCGAGAAGCTTTCGATCGCATTCCGAAGTGACTTGACTTCGCGGCGTCGAAGAACACCACGTGGTGCAACGAAGTATCTCGTCTCGCCGACTCTCTCAGTCACATCAGGAGCAAGCTCGAGAGGTGGCCGCGTCGAGACGCGAAAGAGTGTCCCCGATCGCACGAGGTTGTTAATCGATCGTCCGCGTGCGAAGAGCGATGCGGCAGCCGCGAGTGTCGCAATTATCGCGCGTCCTCCCGATTATTGCGGTTGGAAACGAGCCCCACTTCGACATGCCCAGCTGCAAATGTCACGGACAATCCGCGGGAGAGCTCTCATACTGAAAAGTACCGCCGGCTGTGATTAATCGGTGACCGGTGATGAATTATTGTTGCCTCGTCGCAGTTTTATCACTTACACTTGAGTAACGAAAGAGCGACTGTCATCATTGAGCGATACTAATTGATTACTGGCCCAATTTGTCACTGCCGGTAGCGCTTTTCCGCCAAGGAAACCGCTCATTGTTGCCGTCACGGACTACCTGCGTTATACAGGATGTCCCGAGAGGAAAGGTCAGTGTTCTATCGGGCGTCATCATTTTAAGCAGAAATCTTCATACGAACGTGTGTCCCGTTTAACCTTGTTTCAGAGGTATTGGTGATTGAAAATAACGCCTTTGAAGTGTACTTTCGATACTGTTTTTCAAATATTGACCTTTCCTCGTGTCGTATCTAATCGAGAGGTGTTCTCCACTGTCATCCTCTTCATTTTGCGACCACCGAAAGGATCATAATTCCTTATATCCCTTATAAAGGGATATAATATTGAAGTTATCTTGAAATCGTACCCGATTGCTGCTCTCTATTACCGTTTTTTTTCATTATTCCGCCACATAGAGCGAAATCAATTGGCTCGTAGAGTCGTTCTAAAATTCCGTGGATTGCGATCGATGTCAAGGTATCCTTTCCACAGAAATTTCATCGAGAGGCTCTTGCGCAAGCTCGAAAGTATGTGAAGAACGCAAAAACCACAAAGACTACGGCGCTCGATCGCCGTCTACGTTCGAAGGAGGAGGAGAGGAAGAGGAGAGAGAGAGAGAGAGAGAGAGAGATTCCAAGAGGATTCGGGCGCGAGATTCGTCTGTCGCGTGGCCGTCTCGGGAGCGATCAAAAATCGGCGCGCGATGCTGAGATCCTGCCCGACGACGATCTTGCTTCTGGGCTGCGCCGCCGGGTCGATCCTGCCGCCGGCCGTCCTCGAGACGATACTCCACTTCTTCTCGGGATTTCCGGCGAAGGACCCGCTGCAGGAGGTCGCCGAACAGCGCTACGACTTCGTGGTGATCGGCGCCGGCTCGGCCGGCTCGGTGATGGCGAACCGTCTCACCGAGAATCCCGGCTGGAAGGTGTTGCTGCTCGAAGCCGGCGGGGACGAGATGTTCCTCACGGACATACCGTTCCTGGCGCCGATCCTGCACGTGACGGACTACGGCAGGGTATACAGGAGCGAGCCGAGGCCGCAGGACGCCGACGGCCGCGGCGGTTATTGCCTGTCGATGGTGGACGGCCGTTGCAACATGATGTCCGGCAAAGCGGTCGGCGGCACCTCCGTGGTGAACTTCATGATCTACTCGAGAGGCGCGCCGGCCGACTACGACGGCTGGCAGGCGCTCGGCAACCCCGGCTGGAGTTACAGGGACGTGCTGCCGTACTTCATCAGGTCCGAGAAGTGCAGGCTGCTCGATCGGGACGTCAGGTGAGCGCCGAAAGTCGGCTGGTCGGCCGCGAGGAACGCGCTCATTGAATCAGATCAGAGCTTAACACCGACAAACATCGGTCAACCTAGTGGCATCACAACAGTGTTATTATATTTCGCTCAACAATATAACTGTTGTACACGATTTTTGTAACGAGAGTATGATTGATAAAATATTGATAAAAATAAGTATGATTTTTTCGTTAGAACAAGATTCAGGTTGACGCCCGGAAATGGCTGTAATTTGCGGTGAGATTAATTTTCTGTCTCGAATTAATTTTTTCTCTCGACCCACTTCAGACGCGATCTCACGTTTAAAGTAACTCTTGGAAATTACGAGTGCATTTTATTCCGATCCGACTTCACTTAATTTCACCCTCGTCCTTGATCAATCGCTTCAATTTCATTCCGTTCAATTTCAATTATTCCCTCCTTACTTCCGGTGTTTATCTTACTTGATCATCTTTCTTCTCGTCAGATATCACGGATACGACGGATACTTGGACGTCACGACTCCTCCTTACGCCACTCCTTTGAGGGACTGTTTCCTGAAGGCCGGCCGAGAACTCGGATACGATCTGGTGGATTACAACAGCGAGAAGCTCATAGGCTTCTCAAGCGTGCAGGTCAACATGCGAAACGGGCGCAGAGTTAGCGCCAGCAAAGCTTTCCTCACGCCGATTCGCGGACGGCCGAACTTCTATCTGTCGAAGTTCTCGACCGTGACGAAAATCAAGATCGATCCGAGAACGAAGGTAGCCGTAGGCGTTCAGTTCGTGAGAAATAGCAAAACGTATTACGTCTCCGCTACTAAAGAAGTCATAGTCTGCGCAGGTATGCATTCACACAATATCGCTGGAAGTACAATTTAAAGAATTTAAATGTGACGAATTATTAAAAGTCAGATAATTAAAAAATTACTTGACTCTTACAAAATCGACGAATCTAATATTTGAAAGTTACAGCCTCGTAGATCTTTCCTCAGTGAAAACTACTGAATTTCATTTTATTTTATAAAATTCGCATAAAAAAAAATATATATTACTTTTTTGACTGTTTACTTAATTTAATTTTTTTATCTATTGAATTTCGCAACTAATAATTAAATAGCGCCGATTCATGCTGGCCTTCCGATTATTCAAGGATTACTTTATTACAATTTAAAAACAAAGTAAATTTATCGCGCTGAGAGATCGTTTGATGACTGTTAATACTTGAGAGACATAAATTCTGCAAGACTACGTGTATGTAAATTAATTCCGGGAAACATTCGGCTTACGAGCGGTGTGTTTTAAAGACCGCATCGGGGAAAATCCGCCTGATGTATTATTTATGAACGATAAGTACGGGACGGTTTTGAAATTGATACACACTCACGTTCGCACGTGCAACCGGCTACATCCCGATTGTCATTCTGATCGCACAGGCACTTTAAATTCGCCGCAGCTGTTGATGCTCTCCGGGGTTGGGCCGAAGGACCATCTGGCTTCCTTCGGCATCGACGTGATCGAGGATCTTCCCGTGGGATTTAACTTGCAGGATCATGTGAGCATGGCGGCTCTGACGTTCCTAGTCAACGACAGCGTCACGGTCATGGAGCCACGTATAGGCAGCAATCCGGCGAACTTTGTAGAGTATCTGACGCACGGAACAGGCCCGTTGACGATACCCGGCGGTGCAGAAGCGTTAGCGCTTATTAATACTAAGACCAGCGATCCGAGAGTTACGCGAAGGGAAAAGTCAAAGTACGACTCGCGTCTGAACAACTCGCCGGAGAGCGGCGAACGACCCGGTGAGAGCACTTTGTTTCGGGAGAGACGCAGGGATTCGTTAACGGAGGACGATCACCCAGATATGGAGCTGGTGTTGGGCGTAAGCGCGTTAACCGGTGACGTCTCCGGAGGATTTCGCGGTCTGCTCGGGTTAACGGATGAATTTTACAAAGAGGTGTTCGCTGGTTACGAGGGCTTCGACGCTTTTACAATCGTGCCGGTGCTCCTACAGCCGAAAAGCCGCGGTAGACTCACCCTGAGAAGTTCCGATCCGTTTCACTGGCCGGTTCTGGACGTCAATTATTATGACCACGAGGACGATCTGAACACGATGGTGCGAGGTATAAAGAAGGTAATTACTCCCATTGGATGCATCGTCTCACCGTTTTCCCGACTCATTATTCATTATCCGTCCGTCGAAAGGAGACATTATTTGCGAGCTACTTCGAATTAAATCATCTTCTTTTGGATTACTAATTTCTCCGATCATTTCCGAAATATTAGAATCTCGAAATTAGGATTAGTGAAATTTAAATATTTGAGGCTCCCCGCCTCGCGTCTATTAAAGACTTCGAGAAACCGGAGAAAGTATGTTCAAAATTCATGCGGGATAAAAGTCAAAGTCTTTCCTCTTACCTCATCGAAGGAGAATGAAATTCAGTTTTCATTTCAAATGTGTCAAACGTCAGCTCGCTTATTCAAATTAACTGGCCATGAAGTCATTATTTTCATCTTCCAGCGCCACTAAAAGATATTAATAATAATAATAACGGAGGTATTTTCATGATACTCACTTCAATTGTCGCAGGCGATCGAGGTGGCGTCCACGCGGGCGATGAAACGCTTCAACGCCACGCTGCTGCCGGTGTCGTTTCCGGGATGCAAGCGCATCTCTTTCAACAGCGACGCGTACTGGGCTTGCGTAGCGCGTCACGTGAGCACGACTCTGGGCCATTTCGCCGGCACGTGTAAAATGAGCACGAGGCAGGATTCGGGCGTGGTGGATCACAGGTTGCGAGTGCATGGCATCAACGGTCTCAGGGTCGTGGACACCAGCGTGATGCCGACGATAATCGCCGGTCACACGAACGCACCGGCGTACATGATCGCCGAGAAAGCGAGCGACATGATCAAAGACGACTGGAAACGCCAGACGTGGCCGTACACGTCGAAAGTATCGTAACTTGAAAACGCCCCAAAATTGGATGGGAACTTAATTAAGATTAAGAAAACGCCGGGTACGTACGGGAATAATGTATATATCTATATATATATATTACTCACAGATAGAGAACCGGTAGTGGAATTATGTTACACAACGATGTGCAGAGATTGAGTGATGAGATTTGCTCGCGTGTATCCTAGTCAGTGACTAATCGTAATGAGTGCGTACGTTGTAAAACAATGTCGTAAAACTGTGTGTCGATAATGTTAGTATGCTAGTATCGGTGTCAACAGCGATATCACACGATCAAGTGTACGTACAATCGATCCGAACAGGACTGCTCCTACCTCAACCCGGAAGAAACGACGATTCTCTTTGGCTGCTTTACAGTTGCTAGTTAAGACGTTACGTCTGCCATTCATCAAGCGAGAATTGCATCAATAAATACCACGAGAGACACATACACACATGTGTTTCTACGACGGATAAATTATTAAAATTACGGTTGGTCGAACATAATTAAATGTATACTAAATTAACAAGTCGGCCGGTGAGTTAGTCGGTTTTCGTGCCTCTCTCTTGCTCGGAGATTGTTGCTCAGCTCAACGTACGAAGAATCTCACGACAAGGGCTGTGATCGGGAGCATTCCGTACGTTTGCCACTTTGTTGCGCCTGTTGGGACGTCAAAATTCATTATAACGATTAAATTATAAGCGATTCAATTATAACCGACGTGATTAACAATACGAACGTACACCGAGAGGAAAAGATTTAAAAAGTGAAAAATACTTATTCAGGGCACTAATAACACATTTATTTGTGCCAATTATGCATATTTTTATACAGAAAAACGTGTTTCAAGTGAAAAATATGCATTTCCTTAAATCTTCGCGTGGAAGTAATTTTGTTTGTTCCATTTGAATAAAAGGATTTAGATTTAAGTAAATATGTTATTAGTACCAATCGGAAAAATATTTTCTATTTTCTAGATATTTCTTCTCTCAGTGTGCACAAATATTTACCACTGTCGCTGAACTGAACGCAATCCTGCAGCTCCTCCGTCAACGTGTAGCCCTCGCTACAAGCGCAGAAACCTGCGAACAAACAACATCGCGTTGTCCGAAAGCTGCAGAGCAGTAGATTGTAATTTCGTGAGTATATTTAATGAACGTTTCCGTACCGTCCGCGCAGTCCACCTTCGACTTCCCTGACGAATTGGAGTCCTTGTAACTCCCCGTGATACAATGGTGATGAGTCTCACAACGGCCGCCTAGTTCTGCAATGCGATATTTTTTTCTCGGTTACTCGAAACAACAAGCGAAATTCGAAACCTAACAAAATTTGTATATATAATGTGTATTAAATGTAATTAAGATAGAGTAATAAGATAGGTAGACATCGTTTTAATATATCTCCTATAAGGAGGTTATTATTGTTAGCATAAAGTTACTCTGTGAGAGTTTAACACGTTCATTGCCAAGCTGAAAATTGGAATTTCGTGTGGTGGCCAAATTTTTTTAATTCTTTTATTTAGTTTTTATTGTGCTCCAAATAAGTTAATATATTATTTATATGCTTTTATTATTATGTACATAGGATTTATGTACTCTAAATATCTATTACGCGATAACGCGTGATCGGCCGTTTGATGAGAACTCGCATCACGCGATATCGCGTGATTGGCAATTAACGTGTTAAGATGTTCGAACGATTGACAAAACATAAGAAGAATCTGTAATATACACATGATGTAAAAGTTAATCGAACTAAAAAAAGATTCGTAAAAGAAATTTCAATAATTTTTACCGCATCGTTTCCGAGATACTTAATTATAAACATATATGTGTACAAATATAGAAACCTCATAACGCACCAAAGTTCTTCTAATTTGACATATTTATGCATAAGATAGATGTTTAAAAAATTTGTTGTAATATTTAAAAAAAAACTAATATAAATATCGTAGACAAATTTCAGAATTATTGACCGATTTGTGTTGAAAAATTTATAAATTTATAGTAAATATAGTAAAATTCAAGATACATATATATATACAAGCACATATGTGAACACTTGTATACTTCTTTCTATTCTGTGCATCTCTATTAAACCAACTGATGCATAAATATAGTATTAATAAGAAAAATAAGAAATAATATTTTCGTATTTATAATATTGTGTATATACATGTATATATTTACCTCAGCCTCATTTCAAATTAACACTTATTATTTGGGTAATGAAATAATATATATAATATATATAATAATATATAGAAACGTAATGTTGATAAACAGTAAATTTATGAAAACCCGGAAAATACGACATTTAGTGGACAAATCTCCTCAAGTTAGGAAGATCGAGTCAAATTCGCTGAGGAATCGAGCCGAATTGTTTCACTTCGTACTTCGTCGTTAAACATGGTCGTCCGGTTTTTATTCTCTAACTATCCGGCGAAAAAGCGGTGGATCGGCCTCGAGATCGAGGCGAGAATAATTTGAATATTCACCGACATCGACGAAGCATTGAAAGCCGCGTCTGTGGGAGCCCACGACGCAGTCGCACGTGTTGTTCGCGCCGCACTGGCTGTACTTTAGCAACAGCTGGCACTGGGACTGCTGCTCGCACTGTTGCCCGATCCTGGAAGCGGCTTTCAGACAATGCTGACCATCCTCGGCCAGCACGTAGTCCACCTTACAGTCGCATTTGTTCTGTGCTTGTATGCACTTGGAATTTTCCACGACGCACTCGAAGTCGTGGTGGCAATACTCGCCCAACGCTGAAACAACATGCGTATATGTGTTAGCGCTGCCAGTATAAACTGAGCGTTTCCGCATCCGGCTGCCGGCGATCTAAACACTTCTTTAGTCCCTTTAATGAAATCAATGCCCTCACCGACGCTCAACAGACAGCTGGTGTTGCTGGGATTTGGATGGTAGCCTAGGCCGCAACTGCAGAAATTGTAGTTGCAGAAAGTTTTCTCGATGTAGCAGTTGCGATGCGACCGACAGCGTTTTCCCAGACCTGATTCAAATGGTGCAACATAGTTATGGTAAAAGTCCACTGAATACGTCTGTTAGTTTTGAAGTGAAATGTTGAAATATTTCTCGCGCCTGGTGTGAAAAATTCGCAGAAAAAAATTTGCTGTTGTATCAATATATATATTTTTTTTAACATATATATAATATTATATTAATATATTTATATATACACATAATATATAAAATCTAATTTATAAATATAAATATAAATATAAATATAGAGGATTCACACAAACGATGCGAATAATGGTGTGAAAGTCAGCTACACTATGTTTCATTGTGAATGATCACGTTGAAAAATTCTCCAGCTCGAGCCGTATATAAGCGATAAGTCGAGCGAACTTTATTCCACGTCGTGCGTCTCATCTCATTAGTCTTACTGATCATCCTGAGATATTTATTTTTTTATGAGATACTTATTTTCTTATGAGATAGATATTTATTTATTTCGCCCATAAATATACATAACGGCGGGATCACAGGGCTGAGAAGCGTATATTTCTCAGAGGAAAGCGACTCACTCACCGACCGACTCGTAACACCTTCCCTCGGCGAAGTGGGAGCCGTGGGCGCATTGACAAGTGCCCTCCCGACATTCCGACTGCGGTGTAAACGTAAATTGACACTGCATATCCTCCTCGCAGGGATCGCCGATGCCAGTGGCCACTATCGAGATTACATTTCCTTAATCACTCGGTGCGATCGTCCGAATTTCGCTCGCGTGCTCGCTCGTTACTTCCTAAATTTCTCGGGGGCGAGATCTCACCCGGAGCGGGAGAAATTTCACTCGAAGGGACAACGGAAGTACCGTCACTCGGAATCACAAAAATGAAAATCTCGATCCACAAAAGCGAGTGTTTCAGTCGATTACAAATGAATTGGAAGTGTTCCGGAGACGAAATGGAAAATTTCACTTAAACGGGTGGAAAATACGCGTATTTCACGATTCTCGAACTTTGGCAACGGGATCTCGGATGAAATTGGTCTCGAGATCTCGTCGTTTACGTAATTTGATGAAGCCGGCAATTAGACGCGCGAGCGATTGTGTCGAATGGATCGCGTCTAAGAACGGATTCACGCGTTCCACGTCATTCGTAGAAATTATTCGTGATCTCCGTCGGCTTCAACGAGCACAACGAACGACACGCTCCAGGTGAGACGGGATCGTGAGAAAGTAACGGATAGGAATAGGGATGAACAGGTATCTCCGTGGAATCTAGTTTCCCGAGGTCGATGACATCGCTCCCGAATGTGTTTGGACGATTAGGCGTGCCTTTTATCTAAGCGTCCGGCGACTTCTCTCCGGTATCTTTTATCTGTATCTCGTCGGGAACGCGCACTATTTCGCCCGCGTGTGAGATCTAATCGACGACGTGTCGTGTGTTAACGCACATCACGCCCGTGAAAAACGCACATAACGCACACAAGTACCTCTTAAACATTTAAAGCTGTTGCCATTCACGAACGGGATATAGTTCTCTTTGCATGAGCAGGTCTTCTGATTCCGGCAATATGCATTCGGTATGCAATCGACGTCGTATTGACACTCTCCGAAGGTCTCTGAAAAAAAAAAATATATTCGCTCCATTTGTAACACGAATCATTATGACGCATCGAGACGTCGAGAGAATTTTTCAAAATTCGCTCTCCTCGACATTCGTACGTTCGGCATACGAATCTTCGTAGAGATGATATCGTTGATTTACGATTTCGTGAAATGCTTAAAAATCTAGAACCCCTTTTAACGTACTGTGAAGAATTTGTGAAATGTGTCTTGTTACTCCGCCAGGCGATTTTATTCTTATACCGTAAACTTCGAATATCTTCGAAGTTTCGGAATATTGCAATTACAAGATTTAAAACGTAACAAACGTCGCTTGAAACCGCTATAAAATTTTAAATTTCTCAGTATACCTTGAGTAAAATATATGTAGACGTTAGTCTGTACAGCATTTGCAAGATTGCTCGAAACTTCGAAGATTACGGTTTCTGAAAACGAACCTTCAAAGGTTTCGCCTTGTCAACATTTGAAAGTTCGAAGTTTCCCTCGAAGCTTCGAAACTTCAAAATGATCGGATATCAACAGCCCTGTTTAAAATCTCGCGTGATTGAAAATCTAAAAGAGCCTCGGATCAATCGAATTCAATTGAATCCGATAAAGTAAACGCTTCCCTTCAAATCTACCGAATCCCCGACGTTCTCCCGACGTTTCTCGGAGTTTCTCATTTTTCGAACGTGTTCGTCGGTTTTACCAAAACTCTGCTAGCTCTTACTATTACTGCGATCGTTGCATCGCGACGAGTCCTGGTTGACGTAGGTGATCGTCGCGCAGACGGTAACGGGTACGAGGACGAGGAGCCCCGGGATGCCGCTTACCGTCCACGTCTTCGTCATCCTCGAGACGGCGGATGAACGCCGCGTCCGGAACGTTTCATCACCACCGGCCGACTTATTGTCATTTTCGGTCCCGGGGACGAGATCAGCCGATCGCACGAAGGTCGTCGCGTCACGATCGACGGTTCCGTTCGGTTCACGACGAAGCTCTCATTGTTTCCACGCTCGTTCGTTGCGCAATCGCAAGCAGGAACACGCACACCTCCAAACACGCCGTTATCGTCGGACTATATCTCGCGTAATTACATCGGATTTCCTCGACGCATCCTTCTCTACGTGTCTCTTTCTTTCTCGTCTACTTAAGACGAAATCCTCCGATTCCTCTAAATCAAAATTTCGCCGTCTCATTTCAGCAAAATCTCAATTAATTCTCACAATTAATTCTCAATTAATTAATCCTCGGCCGCACGAACTTCATCCCGTAACTTTTCCCCCTTTCACATCGACGCGTCTGAACTAAAAAACGTTGCGACGCGTTTGTTAATCATGTTTATCGTGCGATCGAGTTTACCCAGGGCAACACACAAACGTCCGAAAGGTGACTTATTGCAATCGAAGTATACATACATATGTGCACGTATTTAAACACTCATACACCTGTAATAGAAAATTATCCGTGCATCTCTATTAGATCAACTGATACATAAATACATTAACGAGAGAAAGAACAAATAACAATATTTTCCTATTTGTAATATTATGTATATATAAATATAATATATATATACATATATTTATTTACCTCAACTTTGTTTCAAATTAACATTTATTATTTAGTGAAATAAATGTATAGGAACGTAATTTTGCAAACGTTAAATGTATGAGAAAACTCCCTTGAAAATACGATATTGAGCCTTACAATCTCCCTAAGGAGATCTTAGATACACGATTGGACGATCAATACCGTCCTTAGAGATCTGAAAGATATCTCACTTCTCCTTTCAGACTCGTGTGTTGTTCGGGGCAGACCCGAATGTATGTGTGTTCCAGTTCGAGGCGTTCGTTGTCGAGCTCGTCGCTATGGCATCGATTCGTTTCGTCGATTCCCAGCGGCGGAAGATTCCGAGCCGGCGGCGTCCCGCTGCAAGCGTATTGCCCACGTTTAAATTCGAATATCGCCCATTCATCGGCGGTAATCGCGAGTTTTACACTTCCGGTCGTCGTCGTCGTCGTCGTCGAGTTCAGACGCGCGAGTAACAGATGCTAAATCGCTCGGACGGGACTCGGTGTCCCGTTCGACTTAAATCGGAATCGAGCGCATATCGCGTCGCTTCTTCCCGGCGGTGAAGTCGCGAAACATGCAAATGGAGTATTCATTCATTCGAATAATGCGACGCTCCTTCGGGCAAGGACGTAATCGAACGACGGAAATTTGCATGAAGACGGACGCCCGAAATTGGCTCCTTCCGCCCGCGGAAATCTTCCCTTCCCTCGATGGATGAAATTCGATGACCCCTTATCCTCATTATCCACATTCTCATTTGCTAATTCTCTTATAAAAATCCCATACTGTGCATCGAAAAAAAAGTGCTAGAATCAAGGTAAACATAATTATCTATTTTTCAACCTTCTATAAATCAAGTAGTATTTTTGCCAATTTAAATATATACCTTCCCGATCGAAATAATACTTTCGAGTAAATATTTATTCGGATATACGTAATAATACCTTAATGGTGGAACTTTTTCACTCAATGTACTATAACGACACGCCTCGTTTCATTTCACTCCGCCGTGCCGGGTTTCCGTTTTCATATTTCCTCACCGCAGACACGGGGAGAAGACCCGTAAAAACTCGGGCGCGACGATTTGAACGAATGTTCGATCGGCGCGGGGGCCGCGCGAGACTCGTGGGCGACGGTGGACGCTCTCCGCTTGGGGGCCTCAATGACGATCCCGTAAATGCTCGAAGGTCGATCGAGACGTCGAGAGCGAGCGGGAGTTTAGCGCCCTGCGTTTCTATAGTTTCGATTCGTGTTGCGCAACAACGGAGGGCTTACATATATAACAGCAGAAGCCATTGTTGTGTGTCAACAGTGCCGTACTTAGCGAAAATCGTGGCAGTGTGGGGAAGTCCTTGGACTAAAAGACGCATACGAAAGCAGTTTCACGCGTGCATGCGCTCCGTTTCTCAGACGCCCATTAAGTACGTATGTCGTAGCGCGTATGCATGTACAGGACATTGTCTACTTTATTTTCAGTTCGATCGAAGATTCGTTTCGCAATGCACGGTAAGCGAGCTTTGCGAATGTTCTGTGTGAAAAAGCGTCCTTTTATATTCGAAATATATCAATCTATCTCTATTTCTCTCTCTCTCTTTCTCTGCCTACAATATTCTACATATATTCATAGAATCCGATTATACGTTTCAAAACTTAATATTCTAGAATTTAATATTCTGGAGTTAACAATATTTCTTGCTTTCTGAATATCACGCGCTGTCTGGGAATAACGCGACGACTATATCGTGGGATCCTCCAATTCGGAGGATCGATTTGAAAGAGGACGGAACGAATTACAGATGACCCGGGGGATAACCAGTCCTCCTCCCCGTGATAACGCGGCGACGCTTAGCGGAACGTAAAATTAGAGATGATAGATTACGCAGCGCGCGGGCGGGCGGGCGCACGTTTACGTCGACTTAACGACGTCCGGTGTTGTTATTTGCGCGGCTTAAGAGGCGGCTTGTGCAAGTTTCCGAGCTTCGTCGGGGGCGCGTGTTGTAAAACACATTGTTCAACCGAAGGTACCAGACGAAGGAAACCGGGCCCCCCCTTTGTTCCTTAATTATGAGCGGGTTCTTTCTACTCCGACATTCACCTAACTGTGTGAGAAACCAGGAGCGTAGATCCGGTCCCCACGACTAGCCGCGCGCGTTCTTCGCGATTCCCCACGAAGGAGGAAGAAAGACAGAAAAAGAAAGAAAGAGAGAGAAAAATTACTAGGTCATAAAAAGGTAAGCTATCTTTAAAACATTCCGCGTCACGCCCCCCCCCCCCCCCCCCCCCNCGGGCTGAAAACGCGCGATGGAAAGACGCGAAAAGCGCCTCGGTGGAGGCGAGGAAAAAAATTTCATCGGCGGAGAGCTCGCGCCAGGTCAATTCCGTGCTTTCCCCCTTTCCAGTCGACGAAGCGGTACGGCACGGAATGCGCGTTTAAACGCGAAATATTTCGCGACATGCAGAATACAGTTTTTCGCGCGAACATCGCTGTGACGAACTTCCGCTCGTCCCGCGCGACGTTCGTCCCATTGACGATCTCATTCCGGCGGTAGAACATATTTTTGAAAGATCTCTTAAAGACGTCCGAGAGATATCTTAAAAAAAAGAAAAAAAAAAATAGAACGCCTTTTAGATTCCTTTCAGACAACTCTTAGACTCTTAGTCCTGCCTGGGACGATTCCATCGACTTAACGACGAATCCATTTCGCGCCCGCGACCTACGCACCCTCCGCGCCGGACGGAGTCTCTCGCGAGTCTCTGCCAATCCGCGAATTTTCCGCGATCTCCTTCGCTTTTCCCCGCTTTCCACATGCACACACATACACACACACACACACATACGGCGAGCACGCGATTTGTCTCCGGGAGTTCTCGCACGCGACGCCTCGCACGAGCGAAACACTCACGGACCGCTTCTCCGCACTCACTGTAGCCGATCGGGTCCTTGCGCGAGCCGAGCGCGCCGGCGACTGCACTCCGCGCGGCGAAGCCCAGCGCGATTGACAGCAGGATGGTGCGCAGCTCCCTCACCGAGGCTCTCCTCCTCGCCATCTCATCGACGAGAGTTATAAGAGTGGCTCGTAATGATGTTTCCTCAAAAATCGACAGCGGTATTAAGCAGGATGAAAAAAGGCGACGGAAGAAAGAAAGAATGTGTGTGTGTGTGTGTGTGAGAGAGAGAGAGGAAATCCTGGAATTTAGGCGCTCTCCTCCCGACTGCGACTTCTTTATCCGCGTCCGTACTGATAAACTGATAACCTCCTCCTCGATAGTTCTTATTTATTGTTGGAAACACGTCGCACGCTGAAGTACGGGTGGGACGGAGCGGAGGTGGGGCGAAGGGTGGCGTCCGTCCGGATAGCGGATTGGATGTAATATCGTGACAATGTGTCCCGTGCTCGTGTTTGAACGATGGGTTGATTTTCTATCCCTGATGGGTCCCTGTAGCTGCTTCAAGAATAGAAACGAAACCTGAAATTAAAAAAAAGAAAAAAAAAAGGAAGAAACCGATCGATATGATGAGTCGATTTTCACGCATGCGACGTTCACGCATCGCGAGCGTTGCGTTGAATTTTACGCGAGGTAAAAACTACAACGTGTATATTTCTCAAATACAGCTTTACGATAAAATAGCTTTAAAATAACTCATAGGTATTTAAGATACGCTTGTTGGTTCTAAAAGATTCGGAAGATCGCGCGGGAGGGGAAGGGAGGAAACGGGCGCTCCGAACGACGGACGAGGAGAAGAGGGACGATTGCTCCGCTCGCTCGGATTTTCCGCGCTCGCTCCAAGAAGAAGAGAAGCATTTTAATGACCGCGTTAATTAAATGCACGCCAATGGAAGTGGCTTTAAACACTTCGGTGCGCCTAGTTTCGAGCCGTCGCCTTCGCCGGCGGTGAAACGCTGCGCAATTATGGCGGCGTGAAACGCTGACAACGAACGTCTCCGCTGTCTTTCCGTCTGCGCTCGTAGTTTCTCGCGGCCGCTTCTTCGCGAAAGAGAGACGAGAACGAGTCGATCTCGATTCTCCTGCCACCTCGACGACGGAAAGCGGAAACGACGGGAAACGCGATGGGAAACAGATATCTCCTTCTTTTTTATTCTATGCTCAAGAAAAAGTTGCGAGATTTCCAGTGTTTCGCGTGACCAACTAAACGCGTGACTCATGTAACGATAACGTTGTGATCTTCTATCGAAGTTAACATGACGTCTTTGTGTGCTCATCCGCCTGCTCGATTTCCCGTTTCTCTTCGTTTTCCACCCCCCCCCCCCC